>NW_006206682.1:244653-259864 GCF_000334495.1 Tupaia belangeri chinensis
CCAACCTCTTGTGGGGGGGGTGGGGGGGCAGGGTGATTTCTGACTTTTTTCTCTCTGTCTCTATAGCAAGCATAAGTGCCCTATAGCAAAAATCTCTCTCCTGAAGAAGAAAAAGGTGCCAAAATAAACTCATAATGTAATTCCATTTTCAATAAACTTTTGAAATCTCTTTATATATATCCATACTGGTATGCAAATTTGCATAGAAGTTTTGTTTATAATAGCCCCAAGTTGGAAACAATGCAAATGATCATCAACAGGAAAAAGTATAAAAAAACAAACAAACAAACTGTGGTATATCCATCCAATGGAATACCTTCACAGCAATAAAAAAGAATGAACTACTTATACAACAAGCCACTTGGATAAATCTCAAAATAATCACACTGACTAAGTGATGCAAGGGCAAAGAATGCATGTCATATGATCCTATTTATATAAAACTCTACACATCTAAATTAATTCATAGTAACACAAAGTATAACAGCTGTTGCCGGGTAGGGGTATGAAGTCAGAGAAGAGGAACACTGAAGAAATGTTGGTTGGTGATGGGGTTATTCACTATCTTAATTATGGTGATAGGTTTCATGAAAATGTGAACATATCAAACTGTATGCTTTAAGTATATGGAATACATTGTATCTCAATGTGTGTCAAAAAAAGGCTATTTAAAAAACAATGCATAGGGGCCAGCAGGTGGCATGGTGGTTAAGGTGCTAGACTCCCACATGGCCGACCACAGTTCAAGTCCTGAACCTGGTGGCTTGCTGTCTTGTTCTCTTTGTCTCTCTGTGTCTCTGTCTCTCTCTCTTTCTCTCTCTTTCTCTCTGGTGAGCACATATGCCCTATAGCAAAATTAAATAATAGTGATCCTGAGATGGATACAGAACTTGAGATGGAAAATATTGCTTTCCTTGATCAAAAATGAAGATTTTCTGCTGAGATGTCTCCCTCCAGATTTATTTCTGGTGGGAGAGGCATAAACCCAGCCCAGGACCATCCTAAAATAGATAATGAATTTGAGCTGGAAAATATTGCTTTCCTTGACCAAAAATGAAGATTTTCTGCTGAGACTTCCCCTTCCAGGTTCATTTCTAGTGGATAGAGCTACCTCTGTCTCCTTTTCTCCATTTCTCCCTGTCTCTCTCTATCTCTCTGTGTCTCCCTGTGACTTTTCATTTTAAAATTTTTTTTTTAAGGTAAAGTATTCTCTGGGCTCTCAAGCCCCTCCTTTATTGTGCTAATTGGTGTCTTTCCCCATTTCATTTAGGAAAGGCACAAACCCAGGCCAGGCCCATTCTGAGATGGATACCGAACTTGAGCTGTTAAATATTGCTTTCATGAAGCATGTGTCCTCGCTGCACGGTTTTCAGTTTTTGCTTTTTAAAATTAAAATCTAAAGGTTTTTTAATTAATCTTTTTTTCTTTCTCCTTTCTCATTTTATTTTCTCTTCTCCTTTCCTCTTCTCTGATTATTTTCAATTTGTCTTTATCTTTATTCATTGTCTGCTCAGCCTCTACATACTAAGTGTCTAGACAGGTCCAAGTGAACAGGGTCCAAACATCTGAACATGATTAGGGTCAAAATGTCTCTCTATTCCCACTGAATCTGATGCACAAAGAGTGAAAATGGAACAGAAGAGAGATTGTAGATTACTTCCTTCCGCATACCTCTGAACACTCAGATTGAGCTTCAAGAATTAGGAAGAAATGCATCATCCATCAGATGATAGAAATCACCGCATGGTCAACAGAAATCTCTCCTCTAAGGGAAAAGATTAACTCCTCTTCATCCTCAAACAGTACAATGAATCTCATGGAAATGTCTGATAAAGAATTTAGAATATTCATAGAGACAAAGCTAACAGAGATGGGAGAGAAGAGAGACAATGAACTGCAGAAGAGGCAGGAGAAAGGGGCTGACAAGTTTAGGGAGGTGAGGAAATTCTTGAAAGATCTAAAAGAGGAAATACATACTATAAAAAAGGACCAAATAGACCTGTTAGAGATGAAGGCTATAATACAGGAAATCAAAACCTCCCTTGAAAGTATTAAAAGCAGAGTAGATCATACAGAAAATCTAATCTCAGATGTAGAAGACAGAATCACTGGCCTAGAAAAATCCACCTCAAAGACCCCCAAAATGAGAATAATATACAAGAAATACTAGATACCGTCAAAAGTCCAAACATCCAGATAACTGGTATCCCAGAGGCAAAGAGACTCACAAGGGCATTGATAATCTATTCCATGAAATCCTGCAAGAAAACTTTCCAAACCAAGAGAGGCATTCAAAGATCCAGTCCCAAGAAATACAAAGGGCCCCAAATAGAATCAACCCACGAAGATCTTCTCCAAGACACATTACTGCCAGATGAACCAAAACCACAGACACAGACAAGATACTAAGATTGGAAAGAGAGAAATGTCAAGTTACCTACAAAGGATATCCCATCAGGCTAAGAGTGGACCTCTCATAAGAAATAATGCAAGTGAGGGAAAAATGGGAAAATATATTCAAAGTGTTCAGGGAAAATCAATTTCAGCCAAGAATACTGTACCCAGCAAGATTATCCTTCATATGGGAAGAAAAGACAAGAATATTCTCAGATAAACAAAATCTGAAAGAATTTACAAACACCAGACCAGATAGATCTGCAAGAAGTTCCCAAGGGAGTGCTGTACCAGGAAAATTAAATACAGACGCACATAATTAAGAGTTCAAAAATTAAGAAAATGGCCAACTTAATCATAGGTATAAGACTGGAGTTGCATATTATATCATAGAATTTAATTGGGAAGATCAAACCACAGCAGAAGATAAAGTACATGAGACTGAACTGGTGAAATAGCATTTTATGACTTTTGACTAAAACATTGCTGATTTTTCTCCTAGGCTTTGTTTTCCAGTTTTAAGGATTTTTGTCTTGTCTTGGGCTGCCGGTAGGTTCATGAACCTACTATTTGAACAGAATCCTAACCTCTTTCCTGGCTTTAAGAAAGTTTCTTAGCATTTCTATGATTTACTAAAGCTAAAACTGCTTTTCTTGAAATTAAAAAATATATTTTAAAATAGCTATTTAATGACCATAGTCAGCTATATAGCATCAGCTAGGTGCTACCTTCATTCTACTCAGTTTCACGCCTAAAGTAAGACATGTATTCAAAGATATGTATATACCAGTTAACTTGCTATTGAAAGTAGTTAAATTATTTAAGAAATTTTGTGAATCAATAAAATGGGGGGAACTAAATATAGTAATAAATAAAATTAATTCTTTTTTTAAAAAAAATGCTATTATATATCAAGAATTGTCGTGCAACTGACGACTCCGGAGACGGTCTTCTCTACAGCACTTTATTTCCCCAGGCTATGTTACAGAAGTTCTTCCCTTCCTCTCCAACCCTAGGACCTTATAAAGGGCCCCTGGCCAATCGGGACGTTGTCCACGTGTGCGGAAATCAGTTCTCGGTTAGGGATTGGCTGCATGTGATGTTCCCGTGCTCTCCACTCTCCTCGCGCACCACTTCCTCGAAGTTGTTTACAACTTCGAGCGCTTAGTGAGCTTCTGCTAGGTGCCATCTTTAAGATGAGCGCTGTAGGTGATGGGTGGGGGCACTCCACAAAGAATGCCCTACTACACCCAGTACAATAAAAACAAAACAAAACAAAAAACAAAGGTGGGAAGAAGAAGACCTTGTTATCACTTTTAGAGCAGAGGAAGCATAAGTATTCTGTGATGGAGACAAATGGGGCGGAACAAGATGCTTTGTCTTTCAAAGGCCTAATCTTGAGGTATATGTCTCCTAGAATTAAAGAGGGCAAGGCCCTGGATCTCCATGACCCTAGACACCAGAATGGGTGATGACTCAACCCTCTGGTGGCCATGGAGCACCGAGATCATAAACCTGGCTCTAATACTGCTCCAGTCCTCCCTCAGGCATCACTACACTGAGCAATGACAGTGTCTGCTGTTGACCAGAGGCCTGGGCTCTGACTAAGACTCCACATGGCACCAGAGAGCACCTGCAGAAGGGCACTGATCCATTTCCAGAGTTGTGTTTTTTGTTTGTTTGGTTTTTGACTTGGATGTAGAAATTGGACAGAACTCTTTAGGATTAGAAACTTAGAATTCTTGGATTACTCAGGGGGGTAAGGGAGCTTTAAGAGGGTGATTGTGAAACTTTGGCTAAGAAATGGATCAAGTAATCAGTAAAATAAAAGATGTAATCCTACTTCTCAAATTTCTGTACCTCACATTTGTAAAGTGTCTCATACTCTTTATATACAAAACTCCAAAATTACACACATAATTTAAACAGGCTCATAGACCCATGACTAAGAATCTCAATTCAATATTCTATATTCTGTTTTACTTGCCACTGAAAATTAAAGCCTTTCTGTGCTTAGATTAAATTCTCAAGAAAATAGTATTAGCTAAGCTAATATTTTAATTAGGTCACACAAATCCAGTCTCTGGCCAGTCCATGGATGAGTTGTCCTTAGGTCAGGCTCTCAGCCCTGGTTTACTCAACCATGGTAGGTAGGGGCCAAGGCTAGGAGTGAGATGGTTTCCTTCAGAAGGAAATGTGACCCAGGTAGGCACTGGGACTTAAGGAGGCTTGGGGATGATCATGGAAACTACTTAGTGAATGCAATGCTAAAATCAAGTAGTCAATAAACGGTAGCTACAATGATGATGATGAAGAAGAATTACCATTACTCATAGTGTGAGTTGGCCCCTAGAAATTCCTTTCTGGAGGCCTTTTCCCCTGCTCTTTCTCTCAGGGATGCTGACTGCATTGGTAAGTACTGAGAGCAGGAATTAAATGTATACAAGTTGACAGGCTTATGAAACGTGGGCATTTGCTGAGGACAGCTATTTAAAAAAATTAGAAGAAGAAAATTACAAGTGCCCCCAAGTCATTAAAATATACATTTTAAGAAAATGAATCTCTCTAATAAATACTTTACTAAGGACCAAATAAAGATATTGCACAGCAATTTGAATAGGAATAGTGTCTGGATGATTATAAAAGTTGTTCCTTTCATCTCATAAATTTATGCAATTAAACTAATGTCACAGTTTGCTCTTGCACAGTGGCAACGTGACAGAAGTACAGAATTTTTACTCCACTGCTGGCTAATTAGGATGACGTGTGATCCTATTTCTTATTTTCAAATGTTCTTTTGAATTTTGTGCTCAAACTCTCCTTTCAAAATCTGATGTATAAGTAATTATAAATAAGCCTTCCAAGTCAGAGCATTTTGAATGTAATTTGGCTTTATTCTCTTTTAACCCCAAAGTAGTTGAGGTGTCAGTAACAATTTAAAGAGAGCTAACAAAAGATATTTTCTGAATTCTGGATAAGGGGACAAGGAGGTTCTGCTTCATTTAGGACTTCACAGTAAAAAAAATATATATACTAGTTCCAGGGTGGCAGAGAAAAGAACCCAGAAATCTTTGGGTTTTATTTCAATCCTCTTGCATTGAAGAGTTTCTTTTGGAGGAAATATAATTTTCTCCTAAAGGTGGCAAGACATAGAAAAGTCCCAGTGATCACCTGTACTTAAACCTGCCCCAAATGCCACTTAACCCACTGAGTCTTGGTTTCTTCTGTGATGTGAAGGACTTGACCACATCTATCTACCTAGTCATTCATTCACTCACTTGTCTTGCTAGCATTTCCAGAGTGCCATTCATTCAGACTCCCATAAATGAAAACTATTGTCCGACTTCAAATAATTCATTAGAAAGGAAAGGAACAATGTAAAGACAAAGAGCAGAGGCTCTGCAATTAAATGGCCTAAGTCCTAGAACCTCTCTTTTATGAACTATAGACCATCAGACAAGTTTTTATTACTTCTCTGAAACTCTATATTTAAAATGAAGATATCAGTGTCATAAGATGATTATAAAAGTTGAATAAGATAATACCTATAAGGCACATGGTAGAACAATCCATATTTGAGCCTCTAAATTAAAATATATTGTGAAATGTTTTTAAGACTGTCCTAATATAGATATGCATATAATGCTAAGGAGCACTTAGAAGAAAGACATTAATCATTTCTGGAATGGGCTGAAGGAGGGTGGGCATAATTTTAGAGGAAGTGATACTGGGTTGGATTTTGTAGGATGAGTAGGAGTTTATAACACACAGAAGTAGGATAGTGAAGGCAGAGGGGGCTGGATGTGAAAATATCAGTGATGTTAAAGTTTATTCTAAGAATGGACAGTACTGTTTTAAGGCTAAACCATTGGCACTTGTGGAAATGGCAGACATAAATGTAGAAAAGAATTCAAGGATGATGTTATAAGCAGCGCGTAAGTCAGAAGACTTTCAGTTGCTGATAACAGAAAACCCAGCTTGAAATGGCCCAAACAAAATGTTTTATTATTTTTTGGCACAAGTAAGTTTATAACTTTTAAAAACATGAATGTCTAGATGGTCAGTTTGATTAACCTTGGGTTGATCTCATGACTCAATCATTTCACCAAGGAGCTGGTTTGTCTTTCTGCTCTTTTTTTAATTTCATAATATCTTTTTCATTCTAATACTGGATGATTCTAATGGTGACAGGATGACTGCCAACTACCAAGGTGACATACTTCCCAAGTGACATCCAGGAAAGAAAAAAAAATTTAAAAACCTGTCCCTGGGCTGTCTGATGACTGACCCACACTCAACCAATCTCTGCAGTTACAGAAGGACATGGGCCAGTTGGCTTAGGCCTGAATCTCACTGCATCCTGTAACTACAGGCAGGGGATTGTTCTTTTGGCTTAGACCAGTCACAGCCACCTTTGGAACTAGAGGGTCAGTCTTTGTAAACCAAGTGGCTGCTATACAAAGGGAGGAATAGGATGGATACAAGAAGGCTGACCATATGGCTCATCCCCACAAAAGCCTCATGGGTCATGCTACAGAATTTAGAGTTTATACTGTGAACACAAGTCATCACAGGCAAAGACCTGCATATTAGAAAGAACTCTGCAGGCAGTTTTAGAACAAACTGGAGCAAGGAAGCTAGTTCATACCTCGTTCATCTCTTAGGTTTCTGGTAGAGAAAACATCCTTACTCTGCTAGGAACACAGGAATTCAGGGCATACTCATGTGTCTCAGAAGCCTCACTTCTTAGGTTTCATTTCAACTAGCTCACCTCACTCACGACTCACAAGCTGCTGGCAGTGATGGAGCAATAACTATTGTAAAATTCAAGGTGTTACAAATGGCCTCAAAGTCTGTACACTCTGACTTTTGGCCTGAAAACAAGTTCCAGGTCAATTATCTGGCAAAGGTGACATAAGGAAGGTTGTGAGAGTCAGGGTTCTGGAACCAAAGAGGTCTGGAAGTGACATAACTTTGTTGAGTCTCTCCACTCCTCTGTAAAATAAAGCAGCAATACTAACCTCATAGGCTTATTCACTAACAGATATTTACTGAGAATCGACTATGTACCAGCCCTGTGCTAAAGGTCAGGAGGAAGGCAATTAGACGATCTTGTTGCATGCTTTGCAGAGTTCCTCTCAAATCTGGGAAGAAAAGAGGGGCAGACTCTTAGACACTGGGTGAACAGAAACCCTGGTGAACAGGAAGATATGGACACCTTTGACAGTAACACCAGTGAAGACTCAAGGACTGTCTGCATCTTCTGAGGTCATGGCCATAACACATAGTGCTGGAGGTAACTGCACTTATTCTCTCTCTTGATAAATAGAACATGATTCAAGGCTCCCCACTGTCCCCATAGTCCAGAGGTGACTTGGGAAGTCCTCTTATTTGACATCATCCACCATCATATCACTTAAATAGTGTTTCAATAAGACCCAAAGGATAAGCTTTCTCACTTAAAAAAAAAAAAAAAAAAAGAAAAGAAAGCAAAGAAACATTGATGCTTTGATCAATGTTTTTTTTTTCTTTTTATTTTTTTTTCTTTGTATTTTTTTTTTCTTTTGAGAGGCTTTTGCTATAGGGTGCATGCACTTGCCTGAGAGACAGAGAGACAGAAAGCAAGAAATCACCCCCCAGGGTGGATGGCCATGCTGCAATCCCTTCTCCTCCATTCTCCTCTCAGGATCTTGGGCATGCACGCACATGTGCCCGGCGTGAGTTTAAACCACCAGGTCAAGGACTCAAACTGTGATCAGCTACGTGGGAGTCCAGTGATATAGCCATTACACCAACTGCTGGCCCCAATCTTCCTCCACGCCCCCCCCCCAATTTTGCAAAGGGCACGTGGACTCACCAGAAAGAACAGATAAAGAGATAGAGGAGAAGAAGAAAAGAGAGGAGAGGAGAATATCCACCATAGGGCCTTCTTCGCCATTTCTTCTTCCTTTTGGGATTTTGGGCACACACACTTATGCCAGTGATTTCTCAAGCTGCCAGGTCCAGGACCAGAACTGCAAGATGGGTCACATGGGATCCAGCCACCTTAACCACCATACCACTGGCTGGCATGACTTGCCTTTTTCTATCCTTTCAGCTCAGGACTGAAATGATGTATTCAGGGTAACACGTTTCCAGAGAACTTGGACAAAGTCATGTCATAAAAATAGGCATATTTCCTACTGCGCCATGAGCACAAGTAGTGCTTCTTTGGTTGTGTTTCAAATGATGGACTCGCCACCACCCTCAGAGCCCTGATGAGAAACCCTGGAAATAAACGAGCTCTGTGCAACCAGCATGCAGAGAAGCTTCCCCCAGAGAAAGATGAGCCCCTGAGCAAGGAGGAGGGAGCCCACACATGCATTTCCCTCAAAATGCTAAAGCTCGGGAGAAGATGGCTTAAATTGCTATGATTTGTGATCTGGAAATGAATATGTATTTTTATTGCAGCATTCATTATGCAGAATCCAACAAGCTTTGCTCAAAGCAATCCCTATATCACTTGATATGAATGCTATATTGTATTTTGCGATGCAAAACTTCTTGAAGAAATATTTTACAGAGATTAATAATGAGAAGTTTGCATGGAGGCTTCTGGAGCTCATTGAGGAAACCGGTCTATTTCCATCTTTCTCTCTGGAGTCAGTTTGACACTGGGTCGAGTTGTTGGTGATGGGCGTGTTATGCAAGACCTTTGCATTCTGTGTTACACATCTTCCTGCTAAAGTATAGAGCCTAAAATTGAGTGGAAGAACTCACAGAAGGCAGCAACAATCTAGCAGTAGAATGTTTAATGCCATTTGGCAAATGTGGAGGAAAAAACATGTATACCAAATGGCATTATCTTTAGAATGAAATGATTAGATAAACTGGACATTCCCCCAGTATGTGCGAATTAGGACATGCAAGAAATACATTTTCCATCAAAAATTTGAGGCAATAGTTAGGATTTTCCAGCCATGGCATATCTATCCTGCCTCAACTTCCTCCTTGTGCTGCAACTGCTTTGTCCATAGTCTCAGTTCAGATAAGGATTATCAGTCCCTGAGGCCACTTATTAGAGCAGTGGTGACCACTGACCCAAGGCTGGCCCATTTATAAGCTGGTCAGAGACCACCAAGATGGCCAGGTACAGAGGATCTGCCCATTAGCCAAGAGGCTGTCCTCTCTGGACAATTCCTAGAAGCCTGAGGAGTGGGTGTGAATGGAGGGGGAGCAGCTGGTTCCCCTGAGCAGCACAGTAGTAGGCTGAAGATCCACACTCCTGTTTCCCGGGTCCCTAGAACTCCCTAGGGTCCTGAATGAACATCTGGCTCCACTTCTAGAAGACTCTGATCTCCCTGAGTTGTTATTGCTTGCATTTCCCTGGGATTCCTATGTTTATTCTGAGAGTTAACATGAATTCCCACCCTGTCCACACCTGCCAGTTATTTGAATTGCCTTGAAGGATGTGTTTTGTAGGGGACATCTGTTGTTTTCCCTGAACAGCATCCATTTTCATTTGTTCAAGTAGTAACTCTTCTTTACTATTGGCCTAATGGGCTGGGATTGGACTTACAGCACCCTAGCACCAGAGGTGGCTTGTGATCCAGACCTGGCCAATCAAGTACCATACCACCCCCAGCCACACTGACTGATCCTGGGTTGGGTACATGACCTGACTCTGAGGCTTTGGTTAAAACTCTCAGGAAGTGAATTTCTCATCCACTAGGATAAAAGAAATTAGGGTTAGGGTTAGGGTTCTAAAGAGCAAAGGAAGCCCACCTGAAAGCTAAATCAGAAGCACTGGGAAATGGAGAGATGGAGAGATAGAGAGGTGAAGAGATGGGGTCTCGATAACAGCATTTGGGATCCTGGATCAGGCTATTGAATATATCTGAAGTTTGTTGATTTGAAAGTTTTTTTTTAATAATTTTTTTAATTTTATAATAGCTTTAGGTTTGTGAGGGTCAAATCCCAGTATTTCCTGAACTCCTTGGCTTTTTCCTAGCATCCTTATTCTGCTGTAGGATCCCATCCCAGACCCCACATGACATTCTCCATCATGTCTCCTAAGGCTCCTCTATACTGTGACAGTTACTCAGACTGGCCTTGTTTTGTAAAGTGCTTGACAGTTTTGAGAAGTACGTGTCTGATATTTTACTGAATGTTCTTCAATCAGAGTTGTTGATGTTTTTCTCATGATTAGACTGGGGTATAGATCTGGGGAAGGAAGATCACATGGTAAAGTACTATTGTCATCATATCATATCATATCATATCATATCATATTCCAAATACATGCTATCAGCACAGCTTACCACTGAGGATGCTCATCTGGAAACCCTGCTGGCTGAGGTGGTGCCTGTAGGTTTGTCAGCTGTAAAGGCACTCTCCCCTCTACCCTGTGCAGACCGCTGTACTCTTTGGAAGAATTCATTTTATGCAGCCCATACTTAAGGCAGAGGGAGTTATATTCCACCTCCCTGAGGATAGAGTAGCTACATAAATTATTTGGAATTCTTCTACATGAGACATTTGCTATTCTCCCTTATTTATTTATTTATTTATTTATTCAGTCAATCACTTATTTATGTCAGTACGGACCCATTATATACTTTGTTTATCATTCATATTTCATTTATTGTTCATATTGTCCTAGGTTTGGCCATTGTGAGCCCTTTCAGTTGGTTCCTAAGTCCCTTCGACATATTTAATCCTTGTGTGTATATGTGTGTGTGTGTTTTGAGCACTTCCTTACTTTCTGGTATTACCAGTTGCTTCAAGGTTATTATTATATATTCTCTGCCCCAGTTATAGAATCAGCCATTTCTCCAAGGAGCCCTGGTTCCTTTTATTGCAGAATGATATTAGAAAGCAAGAGCTGGGCACTGAGTGTAGCTATGGATTTTCTAATTATGTGAGCCAATTCATTCACCTTTTCCCCCCCCCTAAAGTCTATTTTATTTGGTTTGGTTGTCACTTGAGACCAAAAAAAATTCATTAATAGAGACACAAAAATATAAAACAGAGTTCAACTATCTCCCCCTACCTTATCGATTTCACTAAATAGTCCTATCCAAATCCTTCTCTACCCTAGGCTGTCCTCTCCCAATAGGCGTGGTACAGAAAGGATGGAGCCAGAACCCTACACATCAGTGAGCTTGTTCTGTGACTTGCCTGGCTCTCTCAAGCCCTTCTCTCTGCTTTCTCAATCCTTTATCACAAAGGCCTGTGATCTGTATGTCATTTCCCCCTTCCTCACTTTCAGTTATATCAGTCCAAGCCTCTTAACCCCCAGCTGGCTTGGAAATCTCGTCCAGTGTGACTGACACAAGTACAAACATTGTGTGATCCTTGCTCTCATTTCTAAGCTGGTAAGGGAGGATTCCTGCCACACTATACAATTCATGCCATGGAGCTCAGTCGCCTGAATGAGGCCCCCACCCCATTGCATTGCTGGTATCTAGCATGCCTTAAAAGGCTATATTCTAGGGACCAGCAGTTGACGTAATGACTATGTCACTGGACTCCCATGTAGTCGACCATGGTTCAAGTCCCAGACCCGGTGGCTTAAACTCATGCTGGGCACGTGTGTGTGCATGTCCACGATCCTGAGAGGAGAATGGAGGATAAAGGATTGCAGCATGACCATCCTCTTTGGGGGGATGGGGGGGTGATTTATCGCTTTCTGTCTCTGTCTCTCTGGTGAGCACACACACCCTATAGCAAAAACCTCTCCCCCCCACCCCAGAAAAAGGCTGTATATCCTAAGCTTCTTAAAATGTAAAACCCTTTCACTAGTGAGGACTTCTCTCATGCCATCCTGGTTAATTTGCTTTTCTTTCCTTTAAAGGACATATTTGCAAATATATTTTTATTTTTGTCTATTTGTTCAATGCCCACATCCTCATTATACTATAAGCTCCACCAGAGGAGAGGAGGGCCTGCCTCCTCTTCACTCTACTCCCAGTCCCACCCAGCACAATGCTTGGCATGTAACAGACATTTTATAAATATTTGTTTGTTGTATATATTAATAAATGCATGAATGATTGATCAATTCTGGACCCCTTTTTCTCCACTATCAGCATCTGGAGAGAGAAAAAAAAAAAAGTTTTACCACAGAAAATGAAAGAAGGGTATCAAGAGAAATCAGATAAAGGAGTAAACAATGCCATCTAGAGTAGGATAGAGGGTCAGAAGAGCTCCTGGGAAAGGGGTATTTAAGCTAGGCCTCAGAAATGAGTAGGAGTTCACCATGCAGGCAATGGAGCAGAGCGGGCTGTACTGAGAACAGTGTTCAAGGCAGTATGTTAGACACGGGCAAAGACGTAGGGCTGTAACAGGGCTCGTACGGAGGTGAGAGATTTTTGAGCAGCACAGGGAAAAGTGAAGGAAGTAGTGGAACACCTGGGAATGACAAGGGTGGGCCACTAGGTAGTCTATAGCAGGGAAGTGATAGACTCTGATCTGAGTTTCAGCAGATTATTTTGGCATTTGGAGGGAGGACTGAGCATGGAGGCAGGAAACCTGACTAGAATTTGAGCTAGTTAGTGGTTCTGAGGTCTGGGGTCAACCCATGAGTGTGGAAAAGTAAAATGGACAGAGACGAATTGAGGGTAAGTCTGTGCATTCTTTGAACAGTGGTGTATCGGAGTTGATGCCATCAGCTTTTGAGAACTGAGTGTGTGCTTCTCTCCCAAATCATATTCTGCAATGTCATGTTGGCGGCCTGAAATCAACCATGGTGGGAATATTTACACCACAGACATTGGCAAGTATTTAGTAATTTTCTTTTTCTTCCTTGATCTTTTTTTCCTGGAGAGCCAACACTCCAACGCCAGTAAATGAGTCGAATTCAGGGACAGGGCAGGGGCCATGGGTGTTTGTGTTATATTCTCTTTACATTGCTTTGGGTTCTGGTTCCTAAGTGGGCCTGTGCTAGTGTGGAATTCTGAGTCAATTGCTCAGAGATGCTTGTACATGCAAGTGAGGAGAAGATATATAAGGTCTGCCTTCTTAGGAATGAGAACACAGTCCAGATTTGCTTCACTGAGGGTGACTGCTTATTAGTTTTTGCATTTAAGTATAATTTATGACTAATAGTTTCCCTTGCTCTGATAGAGATGGGGGAGGGAGCAGATAATAGAAAGAGAGTAAGAGAGAGAGAGAGAGGCACAGAGAGAGGAAAAGTAAAATAAAAGGAAGAGGAAGAATGAACAAAGAAAGGGAAAGGGGACAAACAGGCATCTGTATCTATTGCTGAATTAATATGCTGCATTCTCGAAGGTCTGCCATCATTAGAACAACATAGTATCCACATACACCTAGACCACACTGCTGTGTGCCAAGTGCAATATATTGTTCAAGCTCCATCAAACAGATGCTATTACTACCTATCCTCTATTTTACAGATAAGGAAACAGAGGCCTAAAGAAGTTCAATAATTTGTTCAATAACTAAATCAGTCACAGAGCCAGGTTTGGGGGAGAAACTTGAACCCCATCTGCCTAACTATGATCTGCTCTCTTTTTTAGCTTGCACTCAAAAAGGCCTTTTCCCCAACCAAAGCAAGGGGTGGGGGTGGGGGTCTCAGTACATTTGAACAGCATCACCACCACGCCCACCCCAGTGCATAGGCATCATGAAGAATACAGAAAACCCCCTCTTCTCAGGAATTGATCGACAGTGGAAGCACAAACAAAATGGATAACCAGGTGGGAGCTTGGGGAACATGCCAGGCCCAGGTGACCCGGAGCTTTTTGAGCGGATGTCCATGTCTTCATCTTGGCATTGCTGGCATCTAGCACAGTCTGACTCCAAATGTTTACTCCTGTACTCCTGAGCATGTCTCTGGAGGATGAATTGTTTTTTTTTTTTTTTGGTTTTTTTTTTTTTTTTTTTTTTTTCTGCCAGAGAACAGTCTAGGAGTCCTTGCAAGAGGGAAGAGCTGAGCCAAAGTTTTCTCTATGGGAGGAATAGAAAAGCAGCATACAGATCTATCTGGAACAGACTGTCATTTGCTGCATCCTTCCAGACACATTTCAGAATCCTGCCTTGAAGGCTCATCACCGGTGCCCTGTCCTTCATCTCAGAAGTTCAGGAGCAGTAAGGACGCCATTGCCTCAGAGTTACAAATCTTCTGGGGATTGACAAGTCGCCTATGGATTGAGATCATTACGGACTAAACCTGTTCCCAGGGGAATAATAAAGAAAGGCAAGTGAGTGGTTATTTTTAAACCTCGATTCTTTGGTCAAATGGAGGCAATAACTAACAGAATGGGAAGGGTGGCTTCTGGATGACTTTCAAGTAAATATTTTTCCTCCAGGTATTAAAGCTTAGAGTCATCTTTTACTCATTCTTCTTCTCTGCCAAGTCTTATGCTTTTAAAATATTTCTGTAGCCATCCTTCTCTTCCATGTCCATGGTCATGCACTGAAATAAAACCACAGCCCTAGCCCAGAGCGTGGTTGAACATTTGCTCAAAAGCTCCCTTAGAAATCGCTAGTCTAACCCCTCATTACAGAGATATGAGAGTGAGACCCAAGGGCTAAGGGACTTCCCTAAACTGACAGCTTAGGGCAGAGTTAGGGCCACTGCCAAGCACTCCCACTCCCACATTTATTATTTTCAAATGTATTAGCCAGGGTTCTTGGCTGTAAGCAACAGAAGCCAGCTCTGATGATCTTTACTGAAAGGAGATTTAGTGAAAGACAACAGAATTTCCAGGAGACTGGAATACCAGACTCAGAACTAGTGAGAGCTGAAAGTCACTTGGTAGCCAAAGCCACGGTCATGCTGCCACAGTCTGGGCAGGACAGGCTGGCCCCCCAA
>NW_006206682.1:259981-289200 GCF_000334495.1 Tupaia belangeri chinensis
CCCAGACTCAGACCTAGTGAGAGCTGAAAGTCACTTGTTAGCCAAAGCCACGGTCATGCTGCCACAGTCTGGGCAGGACAGGCTGCCCCCGAATGCAGCCACTCTGTCTGCATTCAGCGGCAATGCTCTGACCTCCACCTAACTCTCCCTGGCACCAGAGGCTGAGTCCAGGGCCAGTGTCTGGTTCCCCCGCCAGGGGAATCAGACACTGGAGAGATCACCAGCAGCATACATTGAGTGAAGAGGCAACCCTCCTACTCACGTCCACAGGGATGGGGGCGGGGGGACAAGGCTGTGGGGAAGGAATGAATGCTGGCAGTTGGGATACCAAAAAAGGTTTTCAACTCTAGCATTGCCTGCTGGTGGGCACTTCCCAAAAGAACCTTCTGCCTCTGTTTTTCTAAAGCACTTGAGCACATCTGGCAGACTGTACAACTTATAGCATGTGGCTTCAGAATCTCCAGAGGTATAAAGGTAAATTCCATTAACTGTCACTCAAAGCAGCTTTCTACCCACCCACACTCTACCCTTACCCCCCCCCCATCATGGTTCATCCTCAGATCACCCTGCTCTTCAGGAAGGCTGAGCTAATGGCTGGCTATTCCCCTCACCTGTACCTCTTTACACTTGCTATTCCCCACACCTGGAATGCCCTCCCTAAGCCCCTGGCATCATCCAAATTCAATCTGTGTTTCAAGAAACAGTTCAGGGTCAGGACCAGCAGTTAGCATAATGGCTATGTCACTGGACTCCCACGTAGTTGACTGCTGTTAGAGTCTTGGACCCGGTGGCTTAAACTCATGCCGGGCGCGTGTGCGTGCGTGCCCAAGATCCCAAGAGGAGAATGGAGGAGAAGGGATTGCAGCGTGGCCATCCTCCCCGGGGGGGGGAGGGGGGAGGATTTCTCGCTTTCTGTCTCTCTGTCTCTCTCTGTCTGACTGGCGCAAGCGTACATGCCCTATAGCAAAATCCTCTCCAAAAAAAAAAAGAAACAGTTCAGGGTCTACCTTTCCCAACAGGACCTTCCCGAGCTTTCTCACCAATACAGGGGTCTCCTCTGAAACTTGACCTTCACCTCCTATTTGATACTTGATCATATACTCTCTTCCATTTGGTGCGTGCCCCAGAGAACATGCCTGAATAATGAATGAAGCATTTTAACTGCCATTACTTCCAAAAAAAAAAAGCTTTTCCTGATCCCCAAGCAGAATTAGGTTCTTGCTCTTCACGTTCCCATAGCATCATGCCTTTGGCTGCACTGTAATACTTATCACCCTGCCTACTGATCACTTGCTCATCTTGAGGAGTCTGACCCAGTAGGGCCCCAGGATCTGTCTGAGCCCCCTCGCTTCCGGTCGGTTCAGTACGTTGGCAAGGCCACTACTGTGCGCCCCCCGACCTAGGATTTTGCTCCAGAAACTGGCAGCCTTGCTGGGTAGTGACCCCCCCTCTGACTCCCCAATATACTACTATAAAAGAATTCCATAGCTCTCTTATACATCCTGAGTATACGATAAAATCTTCCAGGAAGTCCCCCGACCGCTCCCCTTTACCCTAATCACTTACTATTAATTACAATGCTTTATCTCCATGGTCACAATAGAGGGTGGGCTGAAGTTCTTTCTAGGCAGAAATAATCTTGACCTTTAAAAGGCCCTTCAAAATACATTTAAGGTAAACTTAATCCTTTCTTTACCTAAAATAGGATTAGGCCAAAACTGGCCCAGGATACCCCTGCCCTCACCAAGTGAAATAAATAAATATATTAAGATTCCTCAAATTAAGTTTTAGATCCCTACAAAACTGTGTAAGTATCATTCTTTATTAAGATCCATAAAAACTAATATCTATGTTTGAGATTTTCTTTTCTCAGCACCATTCCCAGTAATCACAAGATGGCTGCTGTGCCGCATCAGCTAATAATCATCTCTGCCTGGTAAAGTCACTTTCTGAAAACTGCATTCCATGGACACCCACCTACATCAAAGGAACAATTGCGGAACTACACTAAACCCACCTTTAATCCAATCCTAAATAGAACTTTATGAGCTAATAATTAAAACACGTAGCCCCCCTCCCATTTACTTGCATGTATCACATTTTCAATAAAAACGCACAATGATTCCTAGCAGTTGTCACTCCTCAGAGAGCAATCTTTGAGGGGTGTCCGGCATAGGACATGCATGAAAAGGCACTGAGGCCTTTGTCTTCTGTTCACCTTCGTCACCTCCGTCGAGATAACCCACCCACGCCGAGGCTAGACCCTGGCACTCATCAGTCTGTTCCTCCATTAAACTACAAGCTTCCCACACATGGGAACCATATCTTAATCCTACTCTATTTTGTGCACAATGTATCTGCCAAATATTAGACCTGTGCTGTCCAATATGGTAGGCAGTAGGCATGTGAAGCTACTTAACTTTAAACTGTAATCAATTAAAATGACATGAAATAAGGGACCAGCAGATGGTATAATGGTTATGTCACTGGATTCCCATGTAGTCAACGGTGGTTTGAGTCCCAGACCTGGTGGCTTAAAACTCATGCTGGGCACTTATGTGTACATGCCCAATATCCCAAGAGGAGAATACAGGAGAAGGGACTGCAACATGGCCATCCCCCCTGGGGGATGATTTCTCACTTTCTGCCTCTCTTTTTCTCTGGCAAGTGCACATGCCCTATAGAAATAATCTTTCTTTAAAAAATGAAATGAAATATTCAGTTCCTTGGTGCACTGGTGACATTTTAAGTGTTTAACAGCCACATGGGGCTAGAGGCTCCAGCACTGAGCAACACAGAAGGACAACATTTTCAATAGTACACAAGGATCAGTGCTCCAGTAGACATCCACTACATGGTAAAAGTAATAGCCATTGTTTGAGAGCTTACTATCCATCATTCATCATGCCAAGCGTGCTACATACCTTGTGTCATGTAATTCTGATAACTACGTTATTGGATAGGTAACACAATTATCCCTATTTTAAAATGAGGAAACTGAGGCACAGTGAGATTAAATAATTTGGTCAAAATCAGACACCTAGTAGATGGTAGGACCAAAATAGTAAACTACTCCCACAGGCAAAGCTACACTCACAAGCACTGTGCAATGTTTCTCTGTTCAAGGGAGTATAGCTAGTACAAAGTACAATATAAACAAAATGTACTCACAAGTTCCAAATTCAAATCCTAAACTCCTTGCATGCTAGTTGTAAGATCTTAGATAAGTTCATTTCCTCCCTACAGTGGAGACCATCATAGTTATTTTCCAAGGTCATTGTGAAAACTGAACAAGTGATGAGCATGGTGGGTCTTACTCATTTCTTAGTACACAGTAGGTATCCAATCAATATTAGCCATGCTCTTCCTCAATATTTTAACTGCAAGGTGTCAAGAACATCTTAGTTGAGTTATAAGTATAAAGTAAGGCTTTATAAGTATTAAATGATGAGTTCTTATTCTGAGATGTTACCTTTGTTCCTTCCCACTATTTTTTTTAATGTGAATTTTACAAATTCTTTCACCACATGCCCATCCAATTTGTGTCCTATTATTAATGTAACATAATGGGGACTGAGGAATGAAAGTAATCATTGCCTTCCACAGAAGGAAACAAGAGCTCTGCAGAAAAGACAGAACTACCACATTCAATGTGAACCGAGGAAATGCCAGAGTTTCAACAGATTTTCAAGCATGAATCCCTGTTGGGGTGGAAGGCCACACCTCCTCCTTAACGGCTCAATCCCTGTACTGTTTGAAAGAATGCAAGTCTGATTCTCACTGACTTGAGAGCTTGTGGTGAATAATAAATGCCATGGTTCAGTCAGGCTGTTACCATACCAACTGGAAGGTCAGATGAACAAACATCTGAGAATGAATCAAATTATACAAAATCAAGAAGGAACAGATCTGCTTCAGGGTGAGTGGGTGATAAGGGGGAGGCTTGGTAGGGTTTCCAAAGACAAACTGCTAAGAAATCTCTCACTCAGCTCTTTGCATCACCTTTCCCTGATGCACTGTGTTTATGCTCACCTCTGGGCCTTTGTTCCAAAATGTTCTGAGGAATGTTCTCTGAGCTGGGAGTGTTTCTGCAACAAGTAACTTGGAAGTTGGTCAACATACTGAAAGTCCAGATGTCAAGTAGAACTGTGGGTTGATCTGATCCACAGATTCAGCTTCCCCCCCCCTCAAGTATTGGCTTCATCTTTAGGTTGGAGGGAGAACCTGTCATCATTCTGGGCCATGTGTGGCCCTATGGTAGATCATATTATTGCTCAGAATATTCACCCCCTCCCCATCACTCCCAAGGGAGAGAGATATTTGCCCACTCCATTGACACAAGGTTTGGCTATGTGATACACTATGGTGACATACCAGGTGGGCTTGATACTAAGCTTAGTCATGTGACTTTCCTTGGTCAAACATATTTTAGTAGATGTGATAGAGTCTAGGAACCAGCAGTTGGCATAATGGCTATGTCACTGGACTCCCATGCAGTCAACTGTAGTTCAAGTCCTGGACCCGGTAATTTGAACTCATGCCGGGCACATGTGCATGTGTGCCCAAGATCCTGAGAGGAGACTGGAGGAGTAGGGATTACAGCGTGGCCATCTCCCCTGGAGAGAGATTTGTCATTTTCTGTCTCTCTGTCTCTCTCTATATTTCTGGCAAGCACACGTGCCCTATAGAAAAAAAAAAGCTCTAAAAAAAAAAAAAGGGAACCAGCAGTTAGCGTAATGGCTATGTCACTGGACTCCCCCGTAGTCGACCGCGGTTCATGTCCCGGACCCGGTGGCTTAAAACTCACGCCAGGCGCGTGTGCGTGCGTGCCCAAGATCCCGAGAGGAGAATGGAGGAGAAGGGATTGCGGCGTGACCATTCCCCTGGGGGGTGATTTCTCGCTTTCTGTCTCTATGTCTCTCTCTGTCTGTCTGGCGAGAGCACGCGCCCTACAGTGAAAATCTCTCCAAAAAAAAAAAAAAAAAGGATATGTTTGATTCTAGACTTTGAGATATGCTTATGTATCCCCATAGGTATTCTTGAACATTCCATTGCCCTGAGAAAAACACACACAGGGGTTTGAGAAGGGATGGGAGGTTAAGTATGGAACCCTAGATAGATCAGCAGACCCCATACCCTCCCACTTATTGTTGATCACAGACAAGATCAGAACTAATTGCTCCAACTAGCAAGACCTAGATTAGCTAAGTAAATGCTTCTTGCTATGTGCCACTGACAGTTTTCTGGCATTTTGCTATATAGCATTTCAGTGACAGTAGCTAACATCTGGTAACATCACATAATAGTAGAAGAGAAAATAAGATCAAGACAAAGCTGTCTTATAAACCCTCAGAAAACTTAATTTTGCATCTCATTGGCCTCTGGGCCATGTGCCCAATCATTGGCAATGGGGATTCTTCCCTAAGCTGAGGAGGGGTGAAGTCAGTCTTACCTAGCCCCAGACTACATATGAAAGGGCTATATATCTACTATAAATAAAACCAGAGATCTCTTCCAATGGAGAAATGAATGCTGAAATGGCAATGTCCTCTACCCCCACCACACTACAGGCACAATTCAATTCCTAACTCTTCTACAAAAATTGCCAGAGACTCTCTCCTACCTCATTGGCTTTTTCTTGTACTGTCCTAACTGGACTATTTACTTGTACAGTGATGGGTATTTGTGAAATAATTAGGTCATCAGTAAAGTCATGACATATTTTTGATGCAAAAATACACCATGACTTTTCTGACAACCCAATACTTCTCAAAAATCATCAAGAGACTTTTTCTTCTAACCCTTGAGCTTTGGTTGTATACTAAGTGGAGTGATATGGATGAAATGTTGGTCTCTGTAGTCACACCTGGGTTCAAGTCATGGTTCCATCATTTATTAGCTCTGTGACCTAAGGAAAGTTATTTACCTACTGAATGCCTCGATTTCCTCACATGTAAAATAAAAATACCAACTTTACACATGAGTGGGTAAATGTTAGTAAATATTAGTTTGTTTGTTTGTTTGTTTGTTTTCCCTCCTATTAGAGAACTGAATTGGAAGGATTCTTCCATGGCAGGCTATTCAGTATTCATTCTGAGTTTAAAGGTGTCTAATTAAATGTTGTCAATTAAATATTATCTAGAGGACCAAGAGGCATGTGTTCCCTCAGGAAAGAAAACTAGAGAGTACCAGGGTGAGTCAACAGAGAGAGAAGACATTAGCTATGATCTGATCATCCTCCCAGTAGAGCTGCTACTTCTAAATTTGATTAGGCTGCTTTTGGTGGTTGGTAATGCAAATCCACTTTAGCTTGAGCTACCATAACAAAATATAACAGACTGGGTGGCTTAAACAACAAAAGTTATATTCTCACTGTTGTGATGTATAGAAGTCCAGGATTGAGGTGTTGTCAATGCTGGCTTCTGGCGAGGGCTCTTTCTGACTTGCAGATGGCTGGATATCTTCTGTGTCTTCACCTAGGGAGAAGAGAGAAAGAAATCTCTAGCACCCCCTCCTCTTCTTAAAAGAACACCAGGTGCTTAACAGTGGTGCCGTGTAAAACCCAACACTCTGTGAGTCCATTCCATGTTGAAGGTTCCTAGTTCCCATTGGAGGCCTTCTTGAGTATGCCAAGAACACACTTGCTCAGGATCTGGGGCTGACTGAAGGATAAGGGTGGACTGCAGTATCAGGACCCTACTGGGGATTCCCTCTCTCTGTGTCTTAGAAGGAAGAAAGAAACTTAAAACAAAAACAAAAACACCAATTCTGTCAAATCAGAACTCTCCCTTTTGACTTCACTTAAGCTTAATTACCCCCATAAAAGGCTTATCTCCAAATAGAGTCACATTGATGATTAGGGCTACAATGCGTATTTGGGGGACAGATGATTCAGTACCTAACACTAGACTGGAAAAAAAAATGACATAGACCACAATTCCAGGCAGGAACATAGAGAGTGGACCAGAGCCTGGGAAGTCAGTGGGCTGCTTGGCTGTTCATCCCTTGAGTCTCTGAGAGCACCTGCTTCATTTTACCTCCTCCCCGTAGACCATTTTTCTCTGCTTTTCTAACTTCATAACATAACAAGGTGTCACCTTTATTTTCATATCAGACTTTTAGCTACCCTCAGAGATGGACTGATTAGCTGACTGACTAACAGAGATGGATTGTTTTCAATATGTTTAATTTACAAAATCTGGGCAGAAGATTCTGTTCGGCCTCATTTGGACCAAGTCTCTTTCTACTTGTGATGCTATTCTCAACTTAGACACCCTCTAAAGAATGGGAACTATTCCCTGAGAAAAGGAGAACTTTAGGCTGTGCTTCAAAAGGGTCCCATCAGTTTATCTGCCCTGTTAAAGAATGGTAATTCCTGCCCACTATCCGAAATACTCCTGCTCCTGCAATTCTGGTACAGGAAGTCCTGAGAGTGCCATGTAACTTGGTATGTTTAGAAAGTTCTCCAGATGATTCTACCGATTAACAACTTAAGGAAACTTTACTTTGGAACACCCACAAAAACATAAAAAGGAGAAAAAGAAGACTTGTAAAAGAAGATAAAGAGACTGATATTTTTCAGCCTAGAGAAGATCAAGAATCTTTAAGCATACAGAAGACTTGCCAGATACAACATCCATCTGTTTTCTGTCTCCACAAAGAGCAGTGCAAGACCATGGGGTTACATATAAGGAAACATTTCTTACTAGGAAAAGACGTTTTAAAGATAAAAGGGCTCTGTAGCTCTGAGGTAGTCTCAATGTGTCTGAAATTAAGTATATAGGCCAGCTGACCTTCAAGAATACTCTTCAGTACAGAGTCTGTGATCCAGGGCCAGGATGAGAATCAAATCCAGTCAGGAACAGAAAACCATCTCTCCCAGATGAGGCTCACATTACCCAGAGAAAGAAGGGAGTAAGGGAAATGGCTCATTCGGATCACTTCTGACCCATTTACTGGCCAACCAAATTGTACATTCACCTCCTTGAGAGGAAGAGACATATGTCTGTGGGTCCTCCCATTAGATAAAGAAAGAGGCCATGGCTCCAGCCCTGTCTCCTTTCATCATCCAGACTTGGTTCCAGGGCAGGGTGCTTTGTGGTCCAGGGGCATTACCTCTAAACAGACAGGATCTGGTGGTCACTGTGATGACAGAGGTGATGGTAGAGGTGCAGCCTGGTCTCTACTAGGGTTTCAGAGGCTGTAAGAAAGAGGAAGCCAGAGTGGAGTCAGGCCTCAGGATGTTATCCAGGTGGGCAGGCTGTGACAGAGCCTACTCTGCTTGCTCCTTTTCTCCCTTGCTTCATCATCAAAGGTCCATCTGGCTCTTGGTTACTACATCCCACAGATGGCCCCTGCTGTCAGAGACTGTTTCTTGCTCACTTGATGCTAACCTGTCTACTACCTTCATTCTTCTCCACCTTCTCCACCATTCTCTGGACTGGCAGCTGGTGAGCATGCTGAATAAGGGCTTATTCGCTGCTATCCTACAGCCCCTCCTTCCTCTCCCTTCTCCTTCTGGGTGGCAGCACAGTGGTATATTCTGGGATTTATGTCTGAGAAAGAAAGAGAAAGAAGAAGGTCCCAGGTTAGGGCTCACATCTTTAACCTTTTAAGTAGTTGAAAATGAAGTGACAGAATCAACTATATTTTTATTGCTTAGGTATATAATGCTCTCCAGAACATCACAGAGGAGGGCAGTGGGCAAGTGATTAGCAAGGCAGGATTTAGGCATTCTCAAGTTCCACAGTGCTATCACCTCATTAAAACCCCCGACAGCATCAAGGTTTGATGACACTAGTACTGCAGCTCTCCGGGACCAGGCCTCAGGGACACCACCTGGGTCTTCATTGTACTTTCTTTTCACTGTGTATAAACACACATGGCATTTTTTTTTTTCTGATTTTCACCTCACAGGGGAACATAGAACTTCAAACATCTACATACAGCACATTACTGTGATATATTGGAGCACTAGCCTATGCTTCCTTCTAACTAATCACTGTGGACATTTCTCTGAAGCTCATAAAGAAGCCCCATGAGGCAAGGATAAAGGAATAGTTCCCCCAAATATCTACACAGCCCACATGGCCGTAGGGCCCCACATCACTGAGTGCTTCTGCAAGACTCACAATACTGTGGCCCTACATTGTCCAGTTCATCATCCCCTCCCCTCCAAAAAATGCCCTCTGGATCCAAGACAAGACATTCCCAG
Source organism: Tupaia belangeri chinensis (assembly GCF_000334495.1). NCBI lineage: Eukaryota > Metazoa > Chordata > Mammalia > Scandentia > Tupaiidae > Tupaia > Tupaia belangeri. The sequence continues at coordinate 269,196 of NW_006206682.1, forward strand.
AGGAGGTCCCAGAAGTATCTGACGGTCTGGCAAGTTTAAAGAATGTTTTGTACTGTTTTCTCTTCACTCTTGAACATTCACAAGACAGTTTACCCAATTAAAAGCACTGAGAAGGGACCAGCAGATGGCATAATGGTTACATCACTGGACTCCCATATAGTGGATCATGGTTTGAGTTCCAGACCCAGCGACTTAAAATTCATGCTAGGCTCATGTGCATGTGTGCCCAAAATCACAAGAGGAGAATGGAGAAGAAGGGACTATAGTATGGCCATTCCCCCTAGGGGGATGATTTCTTGCTTTCTGTCTCTCTGTCTCCCTGGAGATACAAGTGCCCTATAACAAAAATGTCTCTTAAAATTTTTTTAATATAAATAAATAAAAGCACTGAGAATTTCTTAAGATAACCCTTTTAACTCATAGAACCTCATGTGTCTTGCCACTGAGTTCTTTTTATTTATTTTTAACACAATGTCAATTAAGATCTTGCCATGACAACATTCTTCCACACACAGAAAGCTGGTTCACACCAATGTCTTTAGTTAACATGACAGATATCAGCCTTGCATGAATTTCCCATGCCTCCCATTTTAACATGCTGTCTGTTGGCCTCAATTGGCATCAACATTTTTAACTGTTTCATAAAGTGCTCTTTTCTTCCAAATGATGCCAAATTGGCCTCTTTTTGGGGAGTACTAAGGTATTTAAAGCCCAATCAGCTAACTTATGTCTAGAGTTAGGGCATTTCAAAAAGCTTCCAAGAAACTCTTTATAAAGATACAGATCTAGAAAGTTAAAGCAACCCACTCTTTGACATCCATTTAGAACTCTTGCTGCCTTATTCTACTACTTAGTTAAAATACCACGTCTGAAGAAAATATATGTAATTTGCATTGTCAGTATCAAAAAAATGACAGTAATTGTAATTTCTGTGAGTAGAACAATCTGTTATAAAAGAAATGTTAACACGCTTAAAAGTCTAAATCCTTTAAAGGGCATGGCATAGCCTATAATGTGTCTTTTGAGTTTGAATGCGTTCCTTTAGATTGTACTGTATTTATAATTCTGTTCACAGCTCTAGACGCCCCTGTTTTGAATGTGTCTGCTGGGATTGATATCTGGTGCCATTTATTGATGAGACAGAAGGAAGGTGAGAGGTAATCATTTCTGACTAGTGATCAATAGGGTAATCCTCTAACCTATCACAGACACCCTAAAAACAGACGATGGCAAGGGCGATTTTTCTCAGTTTCAGGTCAATATGGCTATTACAGATACGTAGGCACTAAATTAGAGACAAATGTGTGCTCTGAGGTATACATCACTTCTGGCCTTCGGTAGCATAAGCACCATGGAGCTGAGACAAGAGTAGCTGCAAATCATTTGCTGACACCGTGTTGGCAAGAGAAGCTGATGGCCGCATGGTGAGTAGAGATGGGGACAATCATACCTGCAAATGGCAGATTGGTAAATGGCCAGGAGGACTGGAAATTGGTATTTACGGCAGTATTTGCCCCCCACCCCACAAAGTATAACTCTGACAAAAGGTTTCAAAACTGTCCATTTAATGTTTCTGTCAGGCTTTTTAGATCTGCTGAAAGGAAGCCTGCTGATCCTGACAAGATCAAAATGACCCTTGAAACTATTTGATAATGGTCTGAACTCACAGCGCTTTGTGCTCTCTCTGCATGGCGCCTTTCTGTGGGAATGTAAGCGGCATGGAAAGAAAGTGGCTCTGTACAAAATCCACCCAGAAGTGGAAGTGTACATCTTCCCGAGCTGGAGCTTCTTTAGTGAGACAGTCTCCCTATCCTACACCACATTTCAAGGACCGCTGCCTCCTTTATCTTAGCCCCCCAAGAGCACTGCAAGCCTTTCCTCTCAGCATGGAGCATTTTGGCAGAATAGTGGGTGGAAGGTAGAGTGTTGTGTTGTCTTTCCTCAGGGCTGATGGAGTGAGCACACGTTGGAGATCGCCCCAGATTCCCCCTCCATTCTTCAAATTCTTTGGGCAGAGAGGGGTGCAGGACTTCATAGCTGGGAATGGAGAAAAGAGCTGCCCTCCTGCTAGGCGGGCGACCTGGGGATGGGGTGGTGGAGGGATGCAGAGAAGCTTTGTGGCTGAGTCCAGTCTGAAGTCTCAAAGAATTCACAGTTGGCTAACCCTCCAAATAGTTGAAAGTTTTTCAGATCTCAAGAAAACACTAAAAGGAGATTGCATCCATTTCACACAGTTAAACACAGATCTTTCCCTATTCCCTAAGGAGAATCAGCTGTATGAGAGGACTTTAAAAAGTTCGTGGAAAATCGAACTAAAGTATGAAGTTATTTTGATGCAAAAACAATTTAAAATCCACTTGTATCTTTTTTATAATACATATTTTTTCACGAACTTTTTGCAGACCACTCCTTTCCATATAATTTGTGGAGCCTAGTGCAAATTAAAAAAATATTAAAGGGGCCAGACAGTGGCACAGTGGTAAAATGCAATACTTTGTGAGGTTGACTCATATAGGAAAGTTCAGGGTTCAAGTCCAGAGACCTCCCTGAGTACATCAGGCACGCATGTGCCCCTGATCCAGGCTGACTGAAGATGGTATCAATGTTCAGTTGGGGATGCTGTCTCTCTCACTCATGGAAGAAATAAATCAACTTTTAAAAAACAAAGAATTGCCAGAGGCAACAGCAGAGCATTAAGGTGTAGAGTTGTGAGTCCAGGGCCCTGTGTGACTGCACAGGCCACCTGCCCAGGAAACCAGTGTTGCCATGAGCATTCTCTTTTTTCATCATCATCTCTCTCTCCTCTCTCTCTCTCTCTCTCTCTCTCTCTCTCTCTCTCAAACACAAGGGGGTTACCCTTCCCTTAAAGAAGGAAAGAAATAAAAGATACTAGCATGGTAAAATGTCCCAAATATCGGCATAAGTAACCACTTAAAACATAATGCAAAATAAATTATGATAAGAACTTATAATTAGTTGCCCCGAATTTCGCTGGCCCATACTCAGCATTATGGATATGGAAGCTAACTAGACCCAGTCGTCCTTACAGGGAGACGCATGGTGTAAACTTAAAATATGTGAATACTTTTTTTAGTATTTTATTTTTAGTATTTATTAATCATTGACCCATATCACTTGTTAGGAGGTGTTAGAGGTTGTTCATCATCCATAAAATACAACTGTCTCTGACCTCTAGGAAGCTGTATTCTAACGAAGGCCACAGTGTGAGGATTGATAGACAGGTGAAAAAAAAAAATACTAAAGCCAGAAAAGAACTGACCACATCTGGTCAGAGAACTGTGTACAATTTCCAAACTGTCTTAATTCAGTTTATAGGGATTGAAGTCGTGATTGCTCAACATTTACTTTGCTTTAGGGCCTCAAAGGAATGGTGCAGTTGACCTGTGTGTTTCCCCCAGGCCTAGCATGGCACCAACTAGGTGCTCAACAAATAATCTCTTCATTGAATTCGTTGGGATTAAGTGGAATTGAATTAAGTCAGAACACTTTCGTAAGAATCTGGCTTTCAGTTGAGAGAGCTTTAAATGTCAAACAGACCCAATCACTTGTTAGAAGGTCACAAAATAACACAGAAGGCAACATTCCTTTTACAGCAGATCATTCCACTCACGGAAATGACAGTGACAGGGTCAATCTCAGGGACCTAGGAGGGGTTCTGGGCCTGCACATGTCCAGCCTGAGCCTGCTTTTTTTCCGGCGGTGATGACAGAATTAAATGAAGTCTTTACATGCTGCCGCACTTTCACGAATGGGCTTTAAATAATGTTCCTTTAAGCTCCTGGAACTGCTGCATGGGGATTCTGCCTCATCTTTATGGATGCCTTGTCATAACTTCTAGAATTACAGAAGCCATCCCATGCCTCCATACATCACAAGGAAACAATATACGAAGTTTTTCTTCTCTCTCAGTTCAGAGCACATAAAATGATCTTTACTACTCTGAATCAGAACAGATGAATTTAAATACATTTGCTTGCATAAAGCTCTTAGTTGGGCTTAGGGGAGAAGCTCACCATTCTGGCAGATCTCAGCTTCTGAGGAAAAACACCAAAGTGGCATTGTCCCACGCACAGAAATGGAGATGCCTCCCACACAGATGCAGAGATGACCTGCATGGAACACGCTGTCTCCTCACTTCTTGGGACACCAGAGGAAAGGAAGAAACAGTGTTGCTCTCCACAGCTGGCATTAGAGCCAAGCCTTCATCTCTACTTCTCCACTTCCAAGCTGTCTCCTCACTTCTTGGGACACCAGAGGAAAGGAAGAAACAGTGTTGCTCTCCACAGCTGGCATTAGAGCCAAGCCTTCATCTCTACTTCTCCACTTCCAACTCCATCCGCTGAACCCCTATACTGTCCATTTATCCCAACAAGAATTTCCAAAACAAGATGCAAACCAAGTTCCAAAATCCTGAGAGAAGGGAGAAGGATTGTGGCATGGCCAGCCCTCAATGGGGGTTGGGAAGTTGCCTTCCCCATCTTTCTCTGGGTCTTTCTCCAACAAGCACACATACCTGCAAACAAGTTCAAAAAAATAAATAAAAGATGTCAGAAAACTGAATTGTGTACCTGCCAATTCTTTTTTTTTGGGGGGGGAGGGGAGGGGGGGGAGCACACACATAGGCACCCGGAGTGAGTTTAAGCTACCAGGTCTGGGACTCAAACCGCAGTGGACTACATGGAAATCCAGTGATAAAGCCATTATGCCAACTGCTAGTCCTGAGAAATAATATTCCTAAGAGCACGTGGTAGCAGGAGGTGGAAGAGGGACCCAAGCCCAGGCCTGCCTGACCAGAAGAGCATGAGCCTTTCTGTAGATGTGTTAACCCTTCAGATGCTAGCTTCTGAGTAGTTGAAGAGGAAAATGGTCTTGGAGGGGAGAAAGTAGGGTAAATATTTACCAAGAAAAAAGAAACTGATCAACCACTTGGTCCATCTCATGGTCCATCCCATGTTTACTTCCTCAATGTCCATAATGGAAAGATCCAGGCACCACTGAGGCCTCCTTCCTTCAAGCAGGGGCACACATGTGTGCACACACACACACACATCTACACATGTATAGACCTGAACACAAACATACACATGTATACACACATATAGCAGGACCCCAAAGAAGAGTTCATAAATTCTTTACTTCAATCACTACCAGATCCAAAGAATGACAAGGATTCAGGAGTAATGCCCAGCCTCTGTTACTTGTCCCCTGCTTTATTGCAGATGGTTCATGTTCAAACTTTTGAGACATCCCTATAGGACCAGCACTTCAGCCAGAGACCATATTTTCTTTATATCTCAAAACCTCCCCCTTCCCTCCCTTTTTCCTTTATTCTGATGCTACTTCCTCTTTTTGAGTTGTCATTCCTTCTTATACCTAATTCTGCTCCTAGAAAAGGGGAAACTTCAAATTACAAGGATAAAAAAAAGGACAGTGGGTAAAAAAGAAGCCATTATAGTGGCTGGCTCTGAGTGGATTATTTTAAAGAAACAGTTGACATCTTGCCCTGTAAACATTAACTTTCTGTTAGACTATCTCATGTACCACACAACCTCTAGTCTTTCTTGGGGCTGCTTTACCAACATTCTCCTACAGGTTCCATTTAGGGGGAGGCAAACAAAATCATCCCACCCAGACACTCAGTGTATGTTAACTATCTGAAATGGGCTTTGTGTGTGTGTGTGAGAGAGAGAGAGATTTTTGTTATAGGGCAAGTGTGCCCACTTGAGCAACAGAGAGAGAAAGTGAGAAATGACCTCCAGGTGGATGTCCACACTGCAATCCCTTCTCCATTCTCCTCTTGGATTTTGAGCATGCATGTGCATGCATCCAGAGTGAGTTTCAAGCCTCCAGGTCAGGGACGCAAACCATGGTGGGCCGTCTGGGAGTCCAGAGCCTTAACCACTATGCCACCTCCTGGACCCCTGAAATGGATATTTCTTATTTTGTGGCTACCCAATACCATTCTTTCCTCTTTCAATAATAGTACCTCAATTTTTTTTTTAAAGATTTTTGCCATAAATCAAGTATGCTCACTAGAGATAGAGAGTTGTAGAAAAAGTGAGAAATCACCACCCAGAAGGGAAGGCCATGCCACAGTCCCTTCTACATTCTACTCCTGGGATTTGGGGCATGCACACACATGCCTAGTGTGTTTTTCAAGTCACCAAATCCAGGACTCAATTCAAACCACGCAGTTGGCCATGTGGGATCCAGCACCTTAACCACCATACCAACAGCTGACTTCACCCAAATCTTTTTTTACAGCTTAGAATGACATCAAAGGCTCCTAACATTACTAGAATCACATTATGCCTGAAGCCATAGCTACAAGGGTTTAACGGTTTATCTAGTTGTAACAACAATAAAATCCTCTTTGGCTTGAGCTGGTTTGAATTTGAAAAAAGTGTCACTAATGAATTTTTTTTCCCCTTGAAATTGTAATGCTGGTCAGATCTTCCTGGGCAAAACTCAGTGCATGTTTGTAGATCTTTAACTGTGACATAACAGCCTTGGGCAGCAAACCAGTGTTGGCTTTTCTGCCAATGCCAATCAGAGAGGAGGTCCCTGAGCTAGAGAAAGTGTTTTCTCCCAACACAGCTCTTTTGTAATGCAGTGAGCATTCACAGAAAGTCTACATGCCCCTACGACTGAGAGTGCTTTCTCATTGTGCTCAAGGTGTGACCTTCTGCACTGGCATACAGCTGCAAAACCAGAAGCCTGGTAAAGAAGGAACAAAACAAATAGGCTGCAATGCTGGCTTCAGAATGTCCCTCCTTGTTGTGACCAACAAAGGGGCCCTGCGACCCATGCCCACTATATCTTCAGTGCCTTGTAAACCTAATTTAAGGTAGAAGGCCGCATTGTTCATTGCTCTTCTTCTCTTCCCACTGCTCCTTCTCCCTCCTGCAAACACCCTCTCTCTGAAAAGGCCTCACCACCTCTAAGGGGATGGTTTCTGGATAAATAGTCAGTTTCTTTATTTAGCCACCATGCAAGCTTTCTCTTCTTTTACCTCAAGAACTGGTTACCAAGAGTAACCCATGCAAATGCAAACAGAAGAAGCAAACCCCAAGGGGCCTGAAGCATTCTGGGCTCAGCTAGAATCAAAACCGAGCTGGGAGACATGTTTCAACTTGTTCTGCAGATAATTAAATGTGCTCCTGGGCTCTTCTTGAAGGAAATCCAGCATAGGAATCTTTATAAGGTCCTCTGGATGGGTTTTTCTTTTGGTGTGTGTGGAGGAGGGAGTGTGAATGAAGAATCTGTGTTTATTTGTGCAAACAGCCTATTTTGAATGGTTGACCTGGTGACCAGAGATGTTCCTGTCATTTGATGAGGAAGGAAAGAAAAGGAAAAAACAAAACAAAACAAAACAAAAAACAGCAGTAGAAGGCTTCAAAATAAGCATTTCCCAACCTAGGTTTAAAAGGATTACAGCTGGCATGGAACCAGATCATAATATATAAATGAGGTAGCAGGCAGAAAAAAAATATATTCAGGATTCCATTCACATACACCTCCCTATCCCTCCCCTTTAGATTCAGATAACTTATCTTTTCTAAGGGAGGTCCTCTCAGATTTTCCGGGTAAGATAAACTCCTCTGATTACTCCCATACTCCCTTTTAGGTTATCTTTTAAACTTCATGTCACATTCGAATTTTATGTACACGAAATGGCCTTCAAAAAGTTCATGGAAAATTATTATTATGAATAACTATGTATGGGCGCCCACAGGAAGCATGGTGGTTAAGGGCACTGGACTCCCACATGGCCAACCATGCTTTGAGTCCTGGACTTGGTGGCTAGCTTTCTCTCTCTCTCACTCTCTCTCTCTTTTGCTCTGTCCCTCTAAATAAATAAATAAATAAATAAAGTTAAATAAAAATTAATTGTTTAGAAAAAAAAGAAAAACTACATATGGATTTAAAATTTTTTGTACCAAAATAAATCCATACTTAAATTTAATTTTCCACAAATTTTCTAAAGTCCTCTCATAATTTTCCACTTTTGAAACCAACATTTCCCTCTCCCTAACTATAATGCAATGTCCAAAAGGACAGGAAATATGTCTATGTCTATTTCTATTTGTCATTGGGATCCCTGAGCCTAATATTAATACAAGGCTGGCATTTAGAAGGTGCTCAATAAATGTTTGTTGACTCAATGAGTAAATTAACAACTAAAAAGTGAGTAGATGGAAGACATATATTTTTATTTAGTTTCTGAGTACTTGTTGACCAATAATGACAATACATCAGTAAAGAAAAGATATGACACTTCTGGGAGTCTTAGTTGTATACCGTCAACTGTTCTGTGATTCTGATAAATGACTTAGCCTAAGTCATTGTTTGTCCTATGTGACCAAATGATAATAAAAAGTTCTGTACATAAATAAGAATAATAGGGCCCACATGATGGCCTAGCAGTAAAACAGTGGGGCTGGCTGAAGTCTGGGGGTGGACCATGGTGTTAATATTCTATTGGGATGGGGCCAGCGCACGGTGCAGTGGTTAAGGAGCTGGACTCTCACATGTCTGACTGCCGTGTCTCTGACTCAGAGGCTTAAAAATCACGCTAGACATTTATGGGTGTATGCCCTAAAGCCTAAGAGGAGAATGAAGAAGGGATTACAGCATGGCCATCTCTCCTGGGTGGTGATTTCTCATTTTCCCTCTCTCTGTCTCTGTCTCTCTCCAGCAAGCACATGTGCCCTATGGCAACAACCTATTAAAAAACAAAACAAAACAAAACAAAACAAAACCTTTATTGAGGGTGCTTGTCTTTTTCATTCACTCTCCTTTTCTCTCTTGGAACAAATAAACTTCAAAAATATATATTAAAAGGTTAATAACTGCAACAGAGAAAATATGTTTAATTCTATAAATTAATAATGATGCTTTAAAAATAAACACTCTAGGGACCAGCAGTTGGCATAATGGCTATGTCACTGGACTCCCATGTCATCAACCGCAGTTCGATTTCCAGACCCGGTGGCTTAAACTCATGCCAGGCATGTGTGCATGCGTGCATGCCCAAGATCTTGAGAGGAGAATGAAGGAGAAGAAATTGTGGCATGGCCATCCCCCCTGGGGGAGTGATTTCTTACTTTCTGTCTGTCTGTCTCTTTCTTTCTGGTGAGCGCATACACCCTATAGCAAAAATCTCTAAAAAAATTAAGTAAATAAACACTCTAATAGGTTGTCACTAGAGTTCAGGAATTGAAGTTGTTAATGGATTCCTATGCTTACTCTCAAGTTGCTCAGTTATGTCTTAAAAACATACCTTAGTTGACCATCCCAGTCCCCTATTGGCTTCTGGGGGTACATGATTAACTGAACAGCACTCTAAAGTCCTTGAAGATGGATTTGACATTAAAACCACAGAACTCAGAAGACTGACCTGAACCAAACAGTTTAAATGCTCACTAAAACAAAACCATCAACATTCTTCATAGGATTTCAATAAGACCCAGAATCCCATAACACAATATTTAAAATGTCTAAGATCTAATACAGTATTACTCAGCTTATGAAGAGCTAAAAAAATCTTAACACAATAAGAGTCCAACAATGTCAAATACAAATATAGACAGTTGATTTTTGACAAAATTTCACAGACAATTCGAAGGAGAAGGCTAGTCTCTTTAAGAAACGGTGGTGGAACAATTGGACATTCATGTGCAGAGTAAGTAATTCCCAACATAAATTCACACATGTAAAAATGAACTATAATGGATCATATCTAATTGAAAAGTATAAAACTATAAAACTTTTAGAAGAATGCATGGAAGGAAATATTATGTCCTGGATTTATATAAAGAATTGTTAGATGTGACATTAACAGCACAAAATAAAAACTCCGCTGTAAGAAAACAAGTCATTTAAAAAATAAAACTTTGAACTTCATCAAAGAGGACCTACAGAAGACAAATAAACGTATGTTTAACATCATTGGCCATTAAGGAAATGCAAATTAAAGCCTACTAATACCTCTCTCTTAGAGTGACTAAAATAAACATTCTGACTATTTCAAGTGCTGGTAATGACATGAAGGAAGTAGAATGCTCATTCATTGCTAGAAATGTATAGACTAGTACAACCAGTCTACAAAACATCTTGACAGTTTCTTCTAAACTTATACATCAACTCCCGGATGATCCACAAAATCCACTCCTATATATTTATCTTAGAGAAATGAATATTTCTCATTTCACTCAAACATTTGTACATTAATGTATATTGTGGCTCTATTCATAATCGCCAAAAACTAGGAACAACACAAATGTACTTAACACATGAATGTATAAACAAATTGCACTATATCTATACAATGGAATACTACTTCAAAATGAAAAAGAAAGCACTATTGATAGTCACAGGATCTTGGGTGAATCATGAGATTCATCCATTCTTTTGTCACAAGCATTGTGTTGAGTAAAAGAAGCTAGTCTCAAAAGAGTATCTACTGTAGAAATCTGTTTACATGGCACTCTCAAAAAGATACAAGATAAAGAAAAGATCAGAGGTTAAAGTGAGTTGAGGTAGAGGAAGGCATAACTATAAAGGAATAAAAAGTGGAGTCTTTTGCAATAATGGAACCAAGTAGTATGTTAAGAGTGGTGGTGGTTACAGAAAGCTATGTATGTGTTGTCATTCTCAGATCTATGTACCAAAAATGGTCAATTTCATTGTATGCTAACCTAAAAGATTAAAAAAGAATCTCCAGAAAGGTTGTAAAAGAACCTTTCTCACTAGCAAGTCCCCTAAGAGCTTAGAAATGCTTAGAATTTCTCAAAAGATAAATATTAAATAATAATAATAAACAGCTTTAGGGACATATGTGGCATGGTGGCTAAGGCACTGGATCCCACGTGGCTGAGTCCCAGATGAGGTGTCTTAAAAAGCACACAGGACATGTGAGTATATGTCAAAATCCTAAAGAGAATGGTGAAGAATGGATTGCAGCATTGCTTTCTCACTTTCCTTCTCTTTCTCTCTGCCTCTCTCTAGCTAGCACATGCACCCTACAGAAAAAAAACTTAAAAAATGAAAACAGACTTATTATTACCCTAACTTCTACTCCAATATATTCTGATGCTCTTTTCTAAACTTTATTTATGAACATGTGATTAGTTTAAATTTGTCTTAGCAAGGAGAACCACAATTATAGAGAAGCACTCCTCTCTTTCTGCTCACAAGATAAATGTCAGTCTACTTATATTTATTCATTGGTGACCCAATCTCATGATAACGAAAATAGGATAATGGGAAGTCTTAAACCCATAGAAAAGTACTCTGAGTACAGGAAAAAGTCTCAGGGCAATGTCATTTCTCCACCCACTAAGACATATTCTGTCTAGAACACAGCAGGACTGCAGTTGAAGTAGGGAGTTATGCAAAAGACTGACCATGGTTCTTCCAGAGCAAGAAACACTTGCACCTGGGTGAAAAGAGAGAACGATGCTGTTGCCATTGAAAACGAAAACTCTCCGGGGTTTGAAAACTTCAAATGACATGTACAACTGTGGTTTTAGCATGTGCTCCCAAAATTTTTGGTACTTCTCCTTTCAAAGGGCAGACTCTAACTCACCTTCTCTTGATTGTGGTCAGTCACTTCTAACAAATACAATACAGAGAAAGTGACAGGTGTTGTGACATTAGAGACTAATTCATAGAAGTTATTGTGATTTCATGTCTATTCTCTCCTCTACTCTCACCTCTTCCTCACCACTCACTCTGCTAGATGATAGCCACCATGTCCTAAGGCTACTCACGTAGCCATGTGGAATGGTTCACAGAGAAGAACTGAGTCTCCTACGGAGAACCATGTGAGTCTTCAGATCACTGCGGCCTTGCCGACCTCCTAACCATCATTGCCTGAGAACCACTAAGCTAAATCTCTCCTGAACTCTTGACCCCCAGAGACTAGAGGATAATAAATGTGGGTTATTTAAAGATGCTCAGTTTAGGGGTAACTTGGTATGCAGCAGTACATAACTAATGCAATAACCAAGCTACTGTTAAACTGCTCTTTAATTTCAAAAGAAGAGAAAAGGAAAGAGAGGCAGAAATTGAAATGATAATTTGGTTCAACATATTTACCAAGCTGGAAGACTCAAGTTATCTGGACTTTCTTCCTTGGAGGTCAGGAAATTATACAAGAGATTCAGGGCACTTCTTATAACTGATGTTTAGTTATCTTCCTACATAGACATTCTCAGCTGATGTTCTAGGAAGCAGTTGGGGAAGATACATTGAAAATTACCACCTACCCCTCACTAGAAATTCCCAAACTGCGTATTTATTATGCGGCCTTTTAAGTAGGACATATTGTAGGACTTGTCCTAGAGCAGAGCCTTAGCAAAGGACTTTCCACAAGGCAGGCACACAATAAATGCATTTTGGTGTTAGCAATGGACTGCTGTGTTTACCCTTTTAATTAGCAAACACTGAACTCATATCCAAGTTAATAAGACCAAACAAAAAACAAATCTAGAATCAAGGTAAAAATCGTGTCCCTATTTCTCTGTACTCACACATAAGGAACTCTCTTTTCATTTAGCATAAGCCATGACACAACAGTATGAGAAACTACATTAAGAGAAAAATAAGCATTTAATGTTCACGTCTTCTAACACTGAAGATGGAAAAATCTGCCCAGCAACTCACAAATCAGCAAACACTTGACAGAAAAATATGCTTGGGCAGCATTGCTTGTTGCATTCTTTAAAAGGAAAATTGAAAACATAGGACCGCAAGGGTCAGATGGTTATTATTGGAAGCTGGCTCTTATAAAACATAATACATACCATTTCCCCCATCTAAATTGCATTACTTTGTCCAAGTCACCCGATGGGGCCCAGGATAAGATGTTTTTTGGATGCAGATAACCACCTAGGTTTCCAAAAGCACATCTATTTAAAAGTGGGGCCCTGAAGAACACCAACAGTGACAGACAAATGATACTTTTCTGTAACCTCAGCATCACAGAGAATAGTTCCATAAGAAAATAGTTGACCGAAAAAAGAAAACTTTATTATTAAACACATATGGTGCTATTCAGCAAAATCCACTGCTGATGGTAACTTTCAAAATTAGGCCTTCTAGAGACTCTGTCTGTACTAGGGTTTTAAGAAACTTATTAACTCATTTTATAGATCAAGGATTTTTTTTTTTTTTTTTTTTTTTTTTTTAGAGAGAGATTTTTGCTATAGGATGTGACCCCTTGCTGGAGAGATAGAAACAGAGAGAAAGAAAGCGAGAAATCACCCCCTAGAGGGGTTGGCCATGCCACAATCCCTTTTCCTCCAGTTTCCTCTCGGGATTTTGGGCACACATGCTAATACACCCTATGTGAGTTTTAAGCCACCAAGTCCCAGACTCAAGCCCAAACCACAGTTGACCACGTGGGAGTCCAGTGATGTAACCATTATACCATCTGCTGGCACCTAGATCAAGGTATCTTTAGGACTTTGTGGATGAATTTACATGTGATAAAAAATAATTTAAAAAATATTTTAGTAGGGACCAGCAGTTGGCATAATGGCTATGTCACTGGATTCCCATGTAGTCGACTAACGTTTGAGTCCTGGACCTGGTGGCTTAAACTCATGCTGGGCACATGTATGTGTGTTCCCAAGATCCCAAGAGGAGAATGGAGAAGAGATTGCGGTGTGGCCATCTCCCCTGGGGGGTGATTTCCCATTTTCTGTCTCTCTCTCTCTCTCAGTCTTTCTGGCAAACACACATGCCCTATAGCAAAATCCTCCCCAAAAAAAAAAAAAAAAAATCAGTAAATAGCAGCTATCAAGGAAGTAGAGAGAGAAGAGGAAGTACAACAAAAACAACCTCAACCATAATGCTACATGAACTTGCACAGTTGCACAGATGATTTAAGGTCAGATCATTAGAAAACTCTGTAGGTATACTATTTGGTCCATGTAAGCTTTCAGCAAAATGTCACCTACATAGCCCGACTCAAAAAAAAATCTTCTAGCGATCAGAGGTTGGTGTAATGGCAATGTCGCTGGACTCTCATGTAGCCAACTGTAGTTTGAGTGCAGGACCCGGTGGCTTAAACTCATGCCGGTGCATGTGCATGCGTGCCCAAGATCCCGAGAGGAGAATGGAGGAGAAGGGATTGCAGCATGGCCACCCCCCCTCCCCCAGTAGGGGTGATTTATCGCTTTCTATCTGTCTCTGTCTCTCTGGTGAGCGCATGCGCCCTATAGCAAAAAGAAAACCTCTCAAAAAAAAAAATCATCTAATTTCCTGGTCAAACCATGGTAGTTTGTGCTGCTAAGATGTTGTGCTCTGCAAGCTGAGACCACATGGGAGGCCCAGGTTCATCCCTGGCCCAACCTAAAGGCCAAGCACAGTGGTGTGCATCTGTAATCCCAATGACTCAGGGAGGCTGAGGCAGGAGGCTGAGGCAGGAGGCTCTTGAGCTTGAGGTTGGTCTGAGCAACACAGGAAGACCCTGCCATAAAAAGAGCCAAGTGTGGTGGTTAATGTTTGTCTAAGTCCTAGCTGGGGGGCTGAGGCAGGAAGACTGCAACAGGAAACATTGTCTTAAAAACAAACGAACATACCACTAGTGTTATCCTAGTGTATATAGCCCGGTACTGGAAAGAGGAACTGAGTATAGACTCTGGAATATGGTGCTATTACTCTGAAATGCAAGAAGGAAGGGAACTACTTAGTGTCTCTTATTTGCTCCAAAACATTTAAAAGTCTCGGTCTAGCAACTGAAAACCAAAAGAGGATTAATTACATTGAAAGGGAATTAAGGGGACCAGCAGTTAGCATAATGGCTATGTCGCTGGACTCCCATGTAGCTGACCGTAGTTCGAGTCATGGGCTGGTGGCTTGAACTCACACCGGGTGTGTGTGTGTGTGTGTGTGCATGCCCAAGATCCCGAGAGGAGAATGGAGGAGAAGGGATTGTGGCATGGCCATCCCCCTGGAGAGTGATTTCTCTCTTTCTGTCTCTCTGTCTCTCTCTGTCTTCCTGGCAAGTGCACATGCCCTATAGCAAACACCTCTTCAAAAAGAAAAAAAAAGAAAGGGAATTAAATACATTAATGATGACTACAAATCTAAAGGGAGAAAGAAGGATGCATGTGAAACCAAGAAAAATGTGTTTAGTAACCCATTTTATTTTTAAGCGACAACTAGAATTTCACAGCTCAGAAAAGGAAGGTAGAACAATGGATACCCATTCAGAAGAAACTGGAAGCTTTGCTTAATTAATCTGTTAAATTTTGGTGTGAAAGAATCTTTTTTCTCCAAACAGACCCAGTTTATCCACTTCCCCTTCCCTCTAATGGACGATCCCCTCCTCTCATCTCATTGCCTGATACAAATCGAGTACCTCTCTCCAGGCTAAATGTGAAGCCAGCTCCTTTCTTCCCAACTATAGTGTCATCTAAGGTCACAGCCTTGCCAGGGTTTCCAGGGCCATTTGTGCTTCATCCTCACAGAATCAAGTACCAAGTGAATGGGTAACAAACTCAGAGTGAAGGCACTGGGCCTGTAGGTAAGCAATTACAATGAAAGTAATTAAGTGCCATAGGGTACAAGAGCTCAAGTTAATTTCCTCTACATAAAATTACCAGAGGCCTCTCACACAGACCCACATCAAATCTTCCTGAGTTGGAGAGCTCATTACCCCCTGGAAATAGTATCTCTTACCCACACATATCTTTATTTCTTAGAAAATGCTTACCTACAAGGGATCTTTTAAAAAGTTCATGGAGAATCCAAAATTAAAAGAAAAAAAAAAAACTATTCACAGATTTCAAAAAAATGCATCATAATAAACTTACTTTGATTCTCTTTGTCCATGAACTCTTTGAAGTCCCCTTGTATATTAAGCCAAAACTTGTTTCCCTTGATTTTACCCAGAAGGCTTTGTTTTAACCCCTCAGGCTCTAGTTCGCTGCTCTCCCTTATCCACATCACAGCCTTTGGCAATGGGAAGGCTACTGTCTTATCTCCTGTGTGTGGCTCTTCCCAGTTGTTGATCCCAGGTCCTTGGGACTTCTGCTGACATGTTTTCTGGCAGTATTGCTTCAAGCATAGTCCAAAAAGTCTCTATGTTAAAACCCCCTGAGGAGACTTTAATTGTGAAAATTTCAGAGCCCCCTCCTCCAATCCACTGAATCAAATTCTATGGCATGGGGCCCTAGAATCTGCCCAGATTTAGCAAGTGCCCAGAAGATTCTTATGCATGCCACATAATTCTTACCAGCCTGGTCATTCACACCTGGATAGGCTCCCTGCAGTAATCACTCGGAATGTTTTCCAACAATCCAGCTATGGTCTAGGTATTATCTGAAAATCATTCTGAAGAGGGATCAGTAGTTAGCATAATGGCTATGTCAAAGAACTCCCATGTAGTCGACCGTGGTTCGAGTCCCAGATCCGGTGGCTTAAACTCACGTTGGGCACATGTGCGTGGGTGCCCAAGATCCCAAGAGGAGAGTGGAGGAGAAAGGATTGCAGCATGACCATCCTCCCTGGGGGGTGATTTCTCACTTTCTATCTCTCTGTCTCTGTCTTTCTGGCAAGTACATGCGTCCTATAGCAAAAACCTCTCAAAAAAAAAAGAAAAAGAAAAGAAAAGAAAATCATCCTGTAGAGAATTCTAGTAACTGTATAAAAGCATTACTACTAACCTTAGGAAAAGGCCTATATAGTCAGAGTTGTAATGACCTCAGAATGGCATTGGCCCAGCGTGGTGGGCAGTGCGACAACAGGTTGCCTGCAGTGTGCCAGGCTCTGAGCTAGGTGAGTGCTCAATTGAATAAGTGATAACTATTCCATCTTCATGACCTGCAAAATCACTGTTATCCCCACATTCTATAGATAAGATGACTGAGGCTCTGGGGGATGAGTATTTATTTGTTCAATATCCCAGAGCTGGGAACTAAGAACCAGATCCCTCTGATCCCAAAGCCTGCATCGTCTTCTCCACTAAGCCTCCATTCTCCCCCTAAAAGCACCAGAAGAAGCGTTCTTCATTGTTGCAGTATTATTTGGTGATATGACCTCTGCTGAAATGCATAGAGGAGGACATGGGAAGAGGTTTATCTTATTTTATACCTTCATCTCTGACTCATTCACCAGACTCCTGAGTGACATATTAAGATTCAATTGACACTTTCACAATGTGATTGGCAATTATCTGCTATTCCCCAGCTGGGGACTCTCTAACTCACCCAGGTGAATGGGATGTGATAAAGTGACACTTAAAATGGAGCTTGAGGAGTTCAGTTTGAGCTTCAAAGTCATAACCCACAATAGTGCACAGGACTGGAAAATTTCCCCCAACACCAGTCTCCTCCACTGCTATTTTTAATCCCTTTACATGCAGCAGGAAAGAAACACCTAATGGAAGTAACTTTAGGTAGGTTAGAGAGAAAACTGCTGTATAAAGGAGAGTGTGCCAGTACAGGAAACTAGACTTTTCATTGATTCATCTCCTGATACCCCAGGCCAATATTCTGAGCAAGCCGGGAAGGCAAAAGCATCACCTGTGACAGCTGTTCCAGCCAACCTCCCACCCATGATGGAAAACTCCACAGAAGCCAAGGCACCTATACAGATGGTCATATCTTTGTGTAGAAACTCCCATTCCACTGTTAGGTGAAAGTTCCCAACCAAGACAGCCACCAGCTCAATAAAGATGCAACTGTCAAACAGAAAGAGAAATCACACAATTAAGAGAGACTCGGCCCCAGTTCCTCAGGCTCTCGTTCTCATAGTGGACACAAGGGCTCCTGGTCCAATATACCTTCCTCATCAAATCTAAAACACAGAGCATTCTCAGCCCCAGAAGCCCCAGAATGCCACATATAGTTGATGGGGGGGTACAAGAACCTCTAGCATTTCCTGACAGTGTTCATAATGTGAACTTTGTTTCATCCAAAATTTCTTATTCTACTCTCCTGCAAATAGCAAAGTAACCTGAATAATGGCAAGAGGTGCAATGGCCTCAAAGAAAGCAGAAAACAAATAATGCCTGGTGCTCCATTTATTAGAAGTCACGGCCATGTTACATTATAGTAAATGAACTTCGCTAGTCTCCATTCTGGCAGGGCCAAATTGAAACTAGAAAGGAGTTGCAGTGAAGAATCTGTGCAGCTATTTCTGGGGACAAAATCAGGCCAACAGCCAGTGAAGACAAATGGCCCACTCTTGTATGGCGTACCATAACGTCTCCACAATGAGATCAATGAGAGGTTACAGTTCACCATCGGATACCATACAACATCCACTGATAATCACACATTTTGTTCTACTGACAGATAACAACAGCCCACAAATGAGATGAGCTTTCTCTGTATACATGTGTTACATGAAATCAATACTTAATTACAGCAGGGCCTGCATGTGTTGTTGGCAGTCGGTTCTGTTGAGGAGGCTACACACAGCTCCTACACTAAAGTAATGAGTTCACAAGAATCAAAGAGGGGGGAACCAGCAGTTAGCATAATGGCTATGTCACTGTACTCCCATGTAGTCGACCACGGTTCGCGTCCTGGACCAGGTGGCTTAAAACTCACACCAGGCGTGTGTTCATGCATGCCCACGATCCCGAGAGGAGAATGGAGGAGCAGGGATGGCGGCGTGACCATCCCCCCGGGGGGTGATTTCTCGCTTTCTGTTTCTATGTCTCTCTCTGTCTGTCTGGCCCCTCTCACAAAAACCTCTCCAAAAAAAAAAAAAAGAATCAAAGAGGGTTGGTGCATAAAGTCAAGGTAGTGGCCACCCCACTGACTACTACTGAGTCTTAGATTTTAATTTACTGATTCACTTCTTATGAGAGAGAGAGAGAGGATGAGAGAGAGAGAAGGAGTAAACCCAGTGGGGTCTTCACGCCATGATTCACCCTAGCCTCAGCCAGCCTGGATCACAGGCACACAGGACACAAACCCAGGACCTTCCCATGTAGGTCCAGTTGTGTTGCCCCTAGACCACCATCTGGCCCAGTTTTAGATTTAATGACTTGCTATGTGGACATAAAGCTTGGAGTGGAAAACAGCCCAGAGATAAAAATATTTATGCCATTAAGGGGAGAGCAGGCAAGGGGGATGGCAGTTGATAGAAAGCTACCTTGGATCCCATTCCTTTGTAAATGTGCAAAGCCCCTGGGGAAAAGTGAGCTATGTTGCTAGGCAGAAGCTGTGTGGCCAAAGGGAAAGAACACAGAGTATAGAACAAGTGACATGGGCATGGATCCCAGTTCTCCTGCCCCCGGCACTCTGAGAAATGTCTTGCAGTTGAAGTTACTTATCCATAAAAAGGGCATGATACTCACTCTGTCTAAGCCAGAGGGCCACTGTGAGGACTGAGTGAGATTAGATAGACAGAAGTGTTTCACAGACCATGAGCTCCTAGACTATTGTTAGAGACTATTTTTATTTTAGGACGTGATAGGACCTGAGTATGTAATATCATGAATAATGGAGAAGAAGAAGTAATAGCTTCATTTATTCAAGTTCCCGATGCAATGTTAGGTAAGGTCACACTGAAATACACCAAAAAGAAGACAGGTGGACAAACTTGGAGGAAGGATTCCAACTAAAGCCAAGGACATAGGAGGCAGAATGTAGAAACTTGTTTCCCAATTCATCTGTGCCATGCTCATGGGATTCCACACCAAAAAGCAAAAGATGTATGTTCCTTCACGAATTCTCTTATTGTTTTTTTGAATCAGTTTATTTTGTATAGCCACTTCTTTTTGGGATATATTACTTTTCCTTTCCCTTATACAGAGACCTATGCATTTGTTTATTCAACAAAATAACTAAACATTCCTTTAAAAATGAGTTTTATGGCTAGAGCGCAGGCAATGCTTTTAGAAAAGAACTTTAAAAGATACAGTAGAGGGCCTGGCCCCCCCTGGGGAGGGACCCCCTGGGGGGGAGACCCCCCCCTCGGCGGGGGGGGGGGGGGGGGCCACCCGCACATCAGCCGC
>NW_006206682.1:289979-293198 GCF_000334495.1 Tupaia belangeri chinensis
AATCGGGGATGACAGGGACAATGTGGGAGGAGGATGGGTCATAACAGAGGGAGGGGGATGGGGAATCTAGGATGGGAAAACAAAAGGCAAGGTATGCAGGACACAAGAATTGGGAAATTATTTGCTGAGAACATATATGTTGACGTGCTTGATTAAGCCAATGCACAGTGTATTTTGTATGGAAAATTCATTTGTGTGTTGTGATGGGAAAAAAAATTATAATAAAAAATAAACTATAAAAAAAAGAGAGAAGAGGATAGAGAAAGATAACAAGTGAACAATAGAGAGGATGTTAGTGAGAAACAGATATGGTTTATTATCTGTTGATGATGACGTGTGTAGTATTCTCGACTGGACTGGTCTGGGAAGTATTTCATGATGGGTGAAGTCTTTTAACAAGCAAAATGAGAAATAGTGATTGACTGTTTTAAAAAATTATAATAATGATAATTATTGGGAAATGCATGGAAAAGACTTTGAATGATAAAGCGGGGAGATCGATGCCTCTGTATTGACTGACATGCATGACATTCCCTTTTGAAAAAGCAATGAAAGTCAATGTAAAGTTATATGTAATCCAATGTAATATAAAGAAGATTATGATGATAATATAAATAAAAAAAAAGAAAAAAGAAAAAAATGTAAAAAGAATACTTGGGCAGGGCTGAATTGAGAAGGTTTATGTGTGACTAGTATGCTGGGCATTTGCTTTTTAACAATTTGAGTAGTTGACATGTAAATATTTTCTCAAAAATATTTAAAATAATAATGCTTCCGTTGTTATAGGGTCACAAACAAAATTATACAAAAGTATAAGAAATATTTTGAACATTTTCTTTAAAATTCAGTATTTCGAAATTTTGAAAGTTATTAACTCTCAAGAATTATGGAGTATGAGTTAAAATTTTTTGATATGTAAAGTGAATGTTTGTGGGAAAATATAAAAATAAATAAAAGAGAAAGAAAGAAAGAGACTCAAAAAAAAAAAAAAGATACAGTAGAAAGAGAGAATTCAAAAAAACAGGAGAGAGTCCAGGCACTCCTTCACAATACAGTTTGAAGGTACTGGCCTTCAAAGGAAAGAGCAGGTGGCTTGTAGATGAGAACACAGCTCTGCAGCTGGCCTGGTCTCACCACTTAACAGCTCTGTGACTTTGGATCAGTGAATAGACTTCTCTGGGCCTCGTCTGCCTCATCTGTTAAGCAACAAGAGTGAGCATGATGACTTCAAAAGCATGCTGTGAGGACTCCAGGAAACCACCTGTGCTGTAGCATGGGGTAGATGGCCACATCCTTGCACACACTCTGGGATTTTCCCAGCAGCTCTTGGCAATGCCTGTCTTAGCATAAAGCCTTCCTTGAAACTAACACAAGAAACCTCCCTTGTGCCCAGTCAAGGTTTGCTTCCTGGATTTGTATTGTTCAATTCCTCAGCAAAAGCAGAGAAACTTACTTCACAATGGAAAAATCAGCTTAGCAGAGAGAGAAAGTCTTCTTTAATTCACAGAAGTTGCTCATATGAAAGCGAGACAGTCATCAGACAGGAGCACCCAAGTTTACCAGGCTCAGGATTTTCCACAGGTGGGTGAAGACGAAATGCACATGAAAGCACCCCAGCCTTGCTTCGTTTACTCCTCATACGGTTGCTAAACATTTGACAGAGGATGTGTTACCATTTTAAACCAAATGCTGCTCCTGAAAGCTGGGGCATTATAGAAAGTATGAGTTTTATAGCTCTGGACCCAATGGCAGTTCTACCACATTGCATGCAGATTTTTAATTACGTGATTTCAAAATATCAGGCAGTAAGAAAAGCCATGGTGCATTTTTGCATAGAAAAAATACATGACTTTCCCAACAACCCAATAACGTGACAACCCATAACATGACTGAGCTTTGGGACCAGCAGATGGCATAATGGTTACATCGCTGAACTCCAACACAGTTGACTATAGTTCAAGTCCTGGACCCGGTGACTTGAAACTCACACCAGGTATGTGTGCATGTGTGCCCAAAATCCTGAGGGAAGAGTGGAGGAGAAGAGATTGCTTTCTGTCTCTCTGACACACTCACCCTGTAGCAAAAATCTCTAAAAACAAAACAAAACAAAACAAAACAAAACAAAAAAACCTGGACTTCTCTTCAGGTAAAAAATTTGAAATAATGCAACCCCCTTCCCTAATTCTACCACCAACTTGAAAGTCTACTGACAATCACATAATTTGATCTCAGATCTGAGTGAAGTAAGTAAACTAAACTGAGTTTATGCTAGCACTACCTGGGGACACTCAGTGCAGCTGGTAAACAAAACTCCCTCCTACTGTTTTGTTGGTATTGGTCTTGAAATAGGTGTTTTGAATTATGCAACGACTCTGGGAACATATTCCTCAAATAAAACATGACCTCTCTGTGTGTGTTTTTCAGTTAATTGTTAAGAACCAAAACTCCAGACAGATGCCTGAAGCCTAACAACAGCTGAGCAACATGGAACCAGCAATGTGGAACAGACTGCTATGAAAAGAGGGAAGCGAAGACTGCTTTATAAGGTATGCTCTGAATCTAGTGGATGTACAGTGAGTGATGTCACCCCTCTAATCTGTCAAGTGCATGCATTTATAAAGTGACACTGACTCAGTATCTAGGGCACACTCAGCGTTCCAATAGTGCTACCGGGTGCTTTAGTCTCTCTTCAGGCTCTTGTAGTCACTAAGAAAGGATTCTCAGGCTCACAGGAACATTTGGGAACCACTTTTAGATTTTAGCAAGTGCTTTCACATAGACTAACTTACATGTTTATGATGTCCATAGTAACTCGGTGAGACAAGCAAGATGGAAAAACTAAAATGCAAAGAAGATAAGAAAGTTGCAAAAAGTTCCCAAACTAGGCAGTCCGAGACCCAGGTCAGTAGCTCATTACGTCATGCTAAGCCATGCTCATGCTTCCTGAGGAAATGGTCTAAGAGGAGATAGGTGGCTCTCTACTCAAATAAGGATAAAATTCATTTGCCCTCACATCACAAACCATCTGTCTGCTGTTTGGGGCTCCCCAGTGTCCATCCTTTCTTACTCCTTCCAAGGATATGCATGTGAGCCCACAAGCCAATTAGATCCTCTCTTCTGGGAGCCTTGATTTCAACCAACAGAAGAACAGAAAGGAAATGGCTGGGGCTCATTCAGGGAGCCTCAGTACTCTGACGATGCTACACAATGATTCCTGCT
>NW_006206682.1:293529-324852 GCF_000334495.1 Tupaia belangeri chinensis
CTGCCTTGGTTCCTGATGGCTCCCAAACCTGTTTCTTCAGCCTCCTGCTGATTCTGTAAGCAAGCCCACCCCCGCCAAGTTCATGCTTGGGTAAATTAACCACAGCGCATTTGGTTACTTACAATTAAAAAGCAAACAAACAAAAAACAGCTTGAAATCTCACTAAATCTGTATATTGGCATGTACATTGGGGCCCAAAGATAAGAGAAATGAGAGTTCCAGTGTGTGAGTGTGTGTGACACATGTACCCACGTGCATGGTCCTAGGCTCAAAAGTACTGACTTCATAACCAAGAGAAAATGCTTTGTAATTTTTATTTCTAGTATAGAATATTATACAATTATTGAAAATAATGTTTATGAGCTAGGTGGGGATTTAAGATTGCTCTTGTTGAAACAAACAAACAAAAAGTTTGGCTTAATCTGATGTCCTTTTAGTATTTTAATACCTTGTTTCATTGTTCTACTCATTTTCATTGCTTTTTCACAAGCAAAAACCAAAACAATTATGTTTGGGCAATAATTAGATTATGTTTTTTGTTTGTTTGTTTTGGGGGTTCTTTGGATGGTATATTATTCCAAGCTACCATGAGCAGAATTCTGGAAATGTACCAGGTCTGCTTTTTTGTGTGTCAAGCAAAAACAACAATAAAATGGATAAAAATATTCCTTCTGACTTTGCAAAGGTTGAAGCAGTTGCCCAGAAGTTAGGGATCTGAAAACTCTAAGACTTCTGTCAAACTTCAACTGTCTTCCTCACCATTTCCCCAGTCTATAGCTTACTTTCTTGATGGCATTCTTTTCCCTCTGATCCCAGTATTTCTGAAGCAATTACATTTCCAAGAAAAGAAATGCGATAAGTAAAGTAAATTCATAAAGCAGGCGCTGAATGCATTTTTGCCATCTTAGGTTTTTTTGTTTGATCCTAGAAGGTGTTCACTGAGCTGCAGGGAGATCATTTGTAATCTTTGTTTTGATGACAGCAACAAATACTTCAAAATACCCTTCCACAACTGAAGATACTTGAGATTTTTAAGTTTTTCTCCAAAATATTGTCTATTGTATTGGGTATACACATATGCACAGTAGGAGGCTGTCCCCCGCAAGTTTATGATCGTGTACCCAGAGGATTTTAGGCTAGAAATGGGCTGAAGTAGTTAGTTCCTGTGGGGGTGATCATACTGATAAGCTGCTTCCCCAAACTTATTCTTAAGGTTTTATCTGAACTTGGATGGATTTATGTGTTTTTGTTGACACTGAACATTTCTGGAAGTATAGTAAGTGTTGAGGTTAGAGACAAAAAGACAGAAAAAATAAGAAAGGGAAGGAATGGTAGAGGAAGGGAGGAACCAATTTAATCATATGCCTAGTCAGTTATCTATATACCTATTGTCATTGTCATTGGGAAAAATGCCAATCTCAGATTCCCCATCACTTACCCCTGCCATATTCTCTCCCATGATTCACATCAGCTATTTTTTTTCTTCTCAGGACATGCAAATAAATGTTAATATAATCCCATAAAGAGCAACCTTACAAAGGCAAATATCAGGCATTGTACAGGATATACTTTATCACGCAGTGCAATGGAGATGGATTTTATCCAGAAGGTGGGGCTAGCAGGTGGCATAGTGGTTAAGGCACTGGATTCCCATATGACCAATCACAGTTCAAGTCTTGGACCCAGCGGCTTGAAACTCATACAGGACGTGTGTGCATGCATGTCCAAAATCCTGAGAAGAGAAAGGATTGAGGTATGGCCATCCCCTCTGAGAGGGTGATATCTCATGTTCTCTCTCTCTGAGTCTCTCTGTCTCTTTAGCAAGCACATGTGCCCTATAGCGAAAATCTCTCTTAAAAAAAAAATAGAAAAATGTCCAGAAGGCATATTGGCTGGCAAGATAAACACAGAAACAGAGTGGGGGAGTGGATAAAAGCACTCCCCAATGGGGGGTATGTTCACACTGCAACCCCTTCTCCTCCATTTCTCATCCTTTCAGGATTTGGGGTAGATGCATGCATATACACACCCAGCATGTTTTCCGGCTCCCTTAGTCAATACACCACAGGGCTAGCCCAGAGATGGACTTTAAACTTTGGTTTTAGAGAATCTTCTATGCTTGGTCTTGATCACCCCTCTCCTCTTGTTAATGTAAACATTAAAAAAACACCTTATATCTATGAAATGTATTTTTGTAAAGGAGATGTGTAATCTGAATTAAGAATGTAATTGTGAATGTTACTGTAAAAGAATTACCATTGTATCTAATGTGAAAGGTTTTTTCCCTCTGTCAGGTTTATTCATTATTGAAGTAAGATTATGATAATCAGATTTGATATACCAGATTACACAAATGAATTTGGTATAAACATTGAGCCTTTAAAATTCTCCAGCTTTTTACTCTACCAAATTTATGAAAAGCATAGATGAAACATACCAGTGAGGCTTTATCACTGTACATAGTTGCCAGAGAATCATCACTCTGGCTATCATTCTGAAAACACAGTTCTGAACTCGGGTTCCCTGGAGACTGCCGGCCAAGCCCACAGCACAGTGGATCTTTATTATTGGTTTGTTGGGAAAGTCAGGACACATATTTTGCATGGGAAAGATATGTCTTGACTTTTGCAACAACCCAATATTTACAAACACCACAAATCTCGTATAACTCCAACAAGGACCTGTACAGGCATCACTGACCCTGGGAAGTCTCCCCATCCTCCCTTGCCCTGGATTTGGGAGCCATTCTGAGTGCTCCTAGAACGAGCTGTTTTCTTTGCCCAAAGAACTCACCACAATGTAGTAAAAGCTATTTCTGATGGTGCGCTCTGAATTCAGAATTCAGTGACCATATCTCCTCTCTGTTGTATTCCAGTGTCAGCAAAGATACTTGTTTTATGTAGAAGCCATTGAATGAGTGGGTGGATGAATGCGGCAACTATGAGCACAGATTGAATGTTCTATCTCTGAGAATATGACTTAAAACTAGGCAAGGTCCAGACCTGATGAAGCTCACATTGATTACGGCTGGTGAAAGGAGTACTCTAGTCCCTCATGATAAGATCCCATGACTTGTTTATGGACATAAGAGAAAGGAACCCACACTTCTTTAATATCCATTTCATGGTTCTTGTGCCCCCCCCCAGCTCTATGATAGAGATTTTAGTACAAGGTCAACTAATGTTAAGCGCTACTCTTACTTTTCATGTGCTTCTTATAACTCTGTTTTCCTTGGGACCCTCCCAGAGAAGACAAGTGGCTGGGATAAGGCAAAGGCTGGCATTTCTGGGATTCCTGATCTAATTATGGCAACCATATCTTAGCCCAGTTCTGACAACTGAGCCTGACCTAATTCTCTAGTCCCTGTAGTCTTAGTAATCTAATTCATGTCACTCAATGTGAAAAATGCTCTCTGATGATCAACATGTGCCCACACAACATACAACCTGGCAATCAGTATACCAGAGTCCTGAGATGGGTCCTTGTCTGTTGTTCGCTTACCCCATCCCAATTCAGTGGGACTTATCCTTTCATCTGTCTGCATTGCCTGAAGTAACAACCTGCTATTGCCCACCTCACCATGGGCCCCACCCAGTTTATCCTCCATAGCACAGCCAGAATGATCTTTTGTAACATATATTTCAGAGCACCTCATTCCCTGACTCAACATTTTGCGAAGGCTCCCCATCATGTGAGAAAATCCCTCCCACATCCTCTGAGGCCTTACTGAGCTGACTCCATTCTCATGATTGGGTGGGTCTTCCCTCCCTGGGTGGGTCTTCCCTCCCTCCACCTTCTCCTGCTTCAAACACTGGCCTAGAGTTGCTGCTCCCAGAATCCATTCATCTTAGGGTTCCTTCTCCCTAAAACACTCTTTACTCAGGTGTTCTTATGCTGGCTTCATTCAGTCTCTGCTCAAATGCCACTTCTTCAGAAAGGCTTCTCCTCACTAGTTAATCAGAGAAATCCCTTCCATACTCTGTTTTCTGGCTTTATTTTTCTGCAAACTATTTATATTATGTGTTTACTTGCTTAATGTCTACCTTCCCTCCTAGAATGTAGATTCCATGAGGGAAAGCACTTGGTCTTGACCACCCCTCTACTCAATAGCCTAGAGCAGAGTCTGGCACATAGCATGTACCCAACAATTTCTGCCGAATGCATGAATGAATGAATATTTCCTTGAGTGAATAACGCATTTCCTTTCTAAAATATCTCACTGCAATTTTTTATTGATTGTATGTTGAAACAATAATTTGGGTCAATAAAGTTAAATGAAAATATTATTAAAATTTGTTTCACTTGTTCTTTTTAATGTGGCTATAAGAAGGTTAAAATGACAAACATGGTTTGCATTTGTGAATTGCCTTATATCTGTAGGGCATAGTACAGTTCTAGACCAAGACCCTTTTCAAATTGAGACACAAGTAAAGCATTCTGGGCTAGGCTTTGTGTCAGACAGAGAGATTAGAGTTTTGGCCTTTCTATTACTAGCCATGTGGGCCCAAGCAGGACACGTGAATTCTCTGAACCTCAGAGGTTCATTGTCTGCTCAGTGCAGTGGAGGCTCCTTCAGAGGGTGGTTGTGTGAAGTAAGAGAATGACATAAAAGGTCTGGTGCATCCCAGACATTCAGAACATTCTGCTCCTTCTCCTCTGCCCATTGACTAGAGTCCTGCTCTCTAGAAGTCACTCACTCCCTTTCAGTCTCTTCCCCAGATTTAACCCTCATCTTCCTAAAAGGCCAGACTATGTTCTGAGCTATGGTGAGAATGAAGCATTTGTATAGTCATTTCACAAACACATTGGAGCATCAACACCACTAGGAGTTGCACTAGCAGGGAGAAAGGCATTTGAAATTCCCATACAAAATGAGGAAGAGGCCCTTGCAGTGTCCTTGTGGTCATGGGTGACACAACTGACCTCCACACTGCCTGGCTCTTTTTCAGGTGTCAACACGGCCCTTCTGCCACTTCCCTGCCCCTCTGCTGCAGTCCTGGCCCAAGGATGGACAGAATCTATTCAGCCCAGGCCTGGGGCATGGCTCTGAAAGGTAGAGCCTGCAAATCTGCTGAATAAACAAACTAATAGGAGATTTCATGGTTTCCCAGCCCCCTACCCAGAGCTCCAGGTAAGACCTGAGAACATGCATTTTTAACAGCTGCCTAGGAGCTCCAGATGACATATGACCAGAACTAAGAATCATGGAAAAGGTACTCACAAATCAAGCACTAGTATTTGCATTTTGACCTCTCTACCAGCTGAGCTCCCTTATGCAAACCACAGAATGTCCCTGAACTTCAATTTCAGTATCTGTAATCTGGTGCTGGATTCCCACGTGGTCAACTGAAGTATGAGTCCTAGACCTGGCGACTAGCTTTCTCACTTTCTCTCTCTCTCTCTTTCTTTCTCTTTCTGGTGAGTGTGTGTGCCCTGCAGCAAATTAAAAAGAAAATAATAAAAAAAAATACTGTAAAAAAATTCAATAAATAGGACAATCATCAGGATTGTGGGGCATAACACTTGAGAAGCCCCACCTACTCACTTTGACTCTAGTAATGGCAGCTGTTTCAGTACTGTCACTAAGAAACGAAGAGGAACCAATGTTGCCAAAAGAAAAGAGCTTCTCTACCATCATTGCTTCTTTTCTCTAGCATTTTCCACTTTCCTCCAAATATCAACCATCTATTTTCTTAAATGGCATTTATTATTTTTAGAGAAATTCACAGCAAAATTGAGCGGAAAGTACAAAGAATTCCCATGTACTCTCTGTACTTTTTCTCTCTTCATTGGGTTTCTAGACAAGCCCAACACACACAGCCTCCTCCATTATGAACATTCCCCACCAGAGTGATGCATTTGTTACAACTGATGAGCCTACATTGACACATCATTATCACCCAGTGTCCTTAATTCACTTTAGAGTTTATTCTTGGTGATACGTATTTTATGAGTTTGTACAAATGTATAATGATATTTATCAACAATTATTGTATCATACAGAGTAGTTTAACTGCCCTAAAATTCCTCTATGCCCCATAAATTTATCCCTCTCTCCCCACAACACCTGGTAGCCATTGATCATTTCAGTGCCTCCATAGTTTTATCTTTTCCAGAGTGTCACTTGGTTAAAATCACACAGTGTACAACTTTTTCAGATTGACTCCCTTCATAATATTCCTTCATAATAGGCATTTAAAATTTCTCCTTGCCATTTCATGTGATAGCTCATTTCTTTTTTGCAAAGAATAATAGCCTAGTATCTAGATATACCACAGTTTATCCAGTCACCTCTTAAAGGACATCTTGGTTGATTCCAAATGTCAATTAAAGATAAAGAAAATATAACATCCAAGTGTAGGTTTTTGTGTAGAAATAAGTTTTCAACTCCCTTGGGTAAACACCAAGTAGTGTAATTGCTGGATTATATAGTAAGAGAACGTTTAGTTTCATAAGAAACTTCCAAACTATTCCAAAATGACTGTATCATTTTTGCATTCCCACCAACAAAGAATGAGAGTTCTCGTTGCTCCATATCTGAGATCAGCATTTAATGTTATCAGTGTTCTGGATTTGGGCTATTCTAATAAGTGCATAGTGGTATCTCATTGTTTTAACATGCAATTCCCTAATGACTTTGAGGCTCAGATCTCCTCCCCCTCCCCCCTTTTTTAAGGTTAGCTATAGGGCATGTGTACTCACCAGAGACAGAGAGAGAAAAAAAGTGAGAAGTCACCTCTCAGAGAGGATGGCCATGCTGCAATCCCTTCTCCTCCATCC
Source organism: Tupaia belangeri chinensis (assembly GCF_000334495.1). Classification (NCBI taxonomy): domain Eukaryota; kingdom Metazoa; phylum Chordata; class Mammalia; order Scandentia; family Tupaiidae; genus Tupaia; species Tupaia belangeri. The sequence continues at coordinate 300,310 of NW_006206682.1, forward strand.
TCCTATCAGGATTTTGGACATACATACACACACACACACAGTGTGATTTTCAAGCCACTAGGCCTAGGACTTGAACCACATAGTCGGCCATGTGGAATCCAGTGTGTTAATCTCTGGTCCACCTACTTGCTCTCTTTTGTCCATTTAAAAAATTAGGTTGCTTGTTTTCTTATTCTTTAGTTTTAATATTTTTTTCTGTATTTAAGTAAGTCATATATAGCTATCTTTTGTAAATATTTTCTCTCAGTCTATGGCTTGCTTTCTTATTGTTCTGAAAGCCATCCAATTGTTGTTAGTAATTCTGAAGCATCTAGGGTAGGTATTCTAAGTGCTGGTCTAGCTGGACCATTTGTATTAGTTAAACAGAATGATTACCACCAAAACTCCAATCAAAGTGTCAATATTTTAACTAACACAAAATTAATGAAGATGTGTCTCTTATATACAATGGTTTCGTGTTTCACACTGTGCAAATTTTCCAGTTCCCAGCTGATATGTAACATATTCTCCCTCAACATCCACATGTACCTTATGTAAACCCACATAGATCAGAACAAGATTTCTCAACCCTGCTATAAAAGAACTGAAAAGTTGGTCCAAAGCTACTTTGGAATGGTTAATTTGGGGGGATTTTTATTCACAAAGCAGACAGCTGTGAAGTTTTTTAAACTTCTCTGGAAATTTCAGACAGCAGTTACAGCACACCTGGCATTTCATTTCATCTTGAGAGTGAGCTGAGGTCCAATCTTTCCTTCAGCTCTTAGTCCTTGGCCTTGGCCAGAAATCCAATAAGATGAAGAGAGAATAAAAAAGAGTATTTCTGAGTTTCATGCAGTGGCCTTCTTAGCTCTTGCAAATATCAGCAGTAGAAATTCCAAGAGAATCAGATGATATCTTCGCTTAATTATTCTTTTATGATTTTATAATCACAGAATTTTTTTTTCTTGCTATGGGTCGTATGCACTCACCAGACAGAAAGCAAGAAACCACACAACGATCCACTCTCCTCTCAGGACTTCGGGCATGCATGCACATACACCCAGCATGAGTTTCAAGCTGCCAGGTCCAGAACTCAAACCACAGTTGACTACATAAGAGTCCAGCACCTCGACCATTATGCCACCTGCTGGCCCCCAACAGTGATGTTTCTAACCCTGTTACAGCAACTGCTTAAAATATCTTCTCTCCCTGTCTTTCCCTGAAGTTTTTCTACATAATGCAGGTGGAAAAAAAATAATAATAACTCAAATCCAACTTCAGGTACTTTGTTTCTTTAAATCCTCTGTTTAGTTAATTATTGGATAACAGCTTTACCTTGTGAGGAAAAAATAAACAAACACAGTAAACCATCTACATTTACCCTGAAAAAAATATATACAGGTATCAAATCAAATCACAATGTATTGTTTTCCCTGAGATGCTAACACAGTTATAAGAAATGTGATAGGAGGAGCAAATCAATATTGTAATCACAAACGTGGTCCATGAAATAATGCTTCCAGACCACCGTGGATCCTATTATCTGATGGAGACAGCACCTGTCAGAAGCCTTTAGTGCCCCAAACCTCTCTTGGTAGCAGCAAGAGGCATCTTGCCAGCAGGAACACCACATGGCTAGTGAAAATGGCCCAGCTTTAAATGACTGGGGAAGGCAACCGTCTCCTTCATGTTCTCGTATATCGGAAGCTTGGTTTCTCTATTCCGATTTCCTTCCTCCACGTAACATCCTATGTGACTAGCTCTCATTAGCATTTAGCCATTTCTTGAAGTTCTTTTCTCTTACTGTTTTATTTTCTTTTGTGGCCTTGGGGAAACGTAGAGGGTGGGAGGTTTTCTAGAACTCCAATCATTTGATCCATTTCAGCTGCCGACCCAAAGGGCTGAGGTGATTTCCCAGTCCAGATCAGGCAAACCCAGCAAGATTTCATTTAATGAGAACTCAATACATAAAGGTCCACTCTTTTGGTCACTCAACGGCTATTATATTGGATTTAAAATGTTGAGCCCATTTTTAGTGCTCTGACTTTCAATTAAAGTCAAGCAGTTGGCATTGGTTCAATAAGAGGGCCTTAATATTTAAGAGTCAATACTTAGTTATTTCTTAGGTCTTAAAGGAGAGTATAATATAAAAACGACGAACCAGTTTTGATATACTTAGTTTTATAGTGTATAGATTCTTCAGTGCATAGGACTTAATAGCCCATCAGTGTTGGAAACCACATTGGAGAGAAAACTGTACATATTCTAATATCATTTTAAAAAAAATATTAGGTCATTAGAAAAGTCATGACATATTTTTTCTGTTTTTCTATGCAAAAATGTGTCATGACTTTTCTGACAACCCAATACTTCATCTGAATTGAAATATCATCATTATATTTAAGAGAAAATGTAGCCCCTCTTTTAAAAAATGTTTTTTATTGAAATTTCCAGAGGTCACATGCTTGCCAGAGAGAGAGAGAGAGAGAGAGAGAAGAGAGAAGGCACCCTCCAATGGAGTGTGATCATACCACAATCCCTTTTCCTCTATTTCTCCATCTCATCAAATTTGGGGCATGTATATGCTTTTCAGACTCCTGAAGCGAGGATTCTACCATAGTTGACAGGTGAGATCTGGCTCCAGACGCACGGTGCTTAACCACCGTGCCATGGGACCGGTCCAAGTACTCCTTTTCAGGTATTTTTTGTTTGTCTATTTTGTTCAGAAGAAATAATGCAGAATTGAGGAACTGTATCCTCATGAGCTAATTGAAAAAAAAAAAAAGTTTATCAATTGAATTTTAAATAGACAGAAGAAATGGCTTGCGGGTTTGATTTGGTAATACCTTTTTTGGATTAAAAAAAGTCAAAGCAAATGTCTTAGGTACTTAATCAAGAACGAGCAAAAGGGCTGTGCCCATCCTCACTTCTCTGGCCACATGGCACAAGAGACAATAAGCTCAGCATTGCCCAGTCAGAAGCTTTTGATCCCGGGTGGCTTCACTGGTAGCCCTGAGAAGCCACACATGGAGTGAGCATGGACATGGTTGCACATGAACACTGGGACACCTCTAGGCCAAAAGGGAAATAGTTAGAATTAAGATTTTAAAAAATGTATATATTCATATACATCTCATTTTAACCTTACAACCAGAAAAAAAGTTCTTCTTTTGCTGTGATGTAGGTGTTACTATCTCATTTTACATGTGATGAAATGGGGACTAAGGAACGGAGATTAATAGCTGATGGAGACTACAGGATAGAGGAGGCCCAAGAGAAAGGTCTGGTTACTCCAGTTCTGTATTATCCCCATAATTTCTCAGATATTGATGTAATCCTAATTTTAGGACAGTCAGTTTTCAGCGTAAATACATCCATCCTACTTATTAGGACTTTATCTCTACCAATATGGAAACAGCTAATGATTTAACATAAAGCTTCCAAACTTCTGTCAATTCTGATTCAGTGGTAATGGGAGATGTCTCCAATCTATCCCAGCACTCCATCTTACTGGCACAAGACACAGTCCTAGAATCCTCTCAACCTGCTTCTCCAGGCAGCCACTTCTTGATTGGGGTTGGCACATGAGAAGAATTTTGCCACAGGCACCAGAGAAACCATGAGAGCCTTCTTGGCAGGAATGTACCATTCTCGGTGGATTAGATCATGTATTATCAGCAATTACAACAATTCAACTACTGTCTTCAAATTCATTCATCTGGTCACCTGAAGAGAAACGAGAATCAGGCATAAATCTTAAGGTCAAAGGGCCTATGTTCTCTTAGGGAAGAAGACTAAGATTAGAAGAACCTGTGGCACAGTTTAAGCAAACATGGCTCTGTTCATGAGAGGCCAAAGGAGTTTGAGAAGGGCAAGTGTTCCTGCAGCTAAATGCTGCACAAGCAGAACTTCATGGAGGGACTAGCATTTGAAGTTAGATTTTGGGGGACAGGTACAACCTGACCACAGGAGAGAGGTAGTGGGGGTAAAAAAAATAAAATAAAATAAAATATTCCAGACACAAGACAAAACATAAAAAAGGCACACAGGCAGGAAAATATAGTGAGTACAGGAAACAATCAAAAATAGTTCAGTACTGGATTGGCATGTGCTTAGAGATAGTGGAAAATAAAGTAGATGGTAAATTGGGGTTAGAGAGTAGCGGGCACTAGAGACTAGGGTAAGGATTGGGGGATTTACTTTATGGGCAAAGAGGAGTTAATGATAGCGTTGAGATGGTGGGTGCCATAATGAAATCTCTGTGGAGAAATGAGGCCAGGAGTAGTTCAGAAAATCAGCTGCAAGGAGACAGACCTGAGACTCAAAGGGTATCACAAAAGGAGACTTGTAACTTCCAGCCTCAGGTGGGAAGATGGTCATGCCTCTTTTAGATAGTACAGCTGTAGAAAAAATACCTCGCCACTTTTAGTACCTGTTTCTCTCTCCTGTATTCAGAGTCTGTGTTGACCTGACCTGGAGGGATCTAGCTGCTGTTTAAGGGAAGATAAAATATGACCAGCTCAGTAATGGGAACCAGGAGCACAAATGCAACTTGCTTCTTCAGCTGTGGGAAAAATATATCAAGAATTCTCTCTGGTTCAGCTGAGCTGGAGTCTAATTTATCTGTCAGCTTGAGGAACAGAGATAGAGGAAAAAGAGAAACAGGAAGAGGAGGGAGGTCAGAGAAAGGCAAAGGAGCAAGGCCACCCTGGAGACTGTGGGGACAGAGGACAGGCTCCAGAGAACTAGCATTTACTGAGAACATCCTGCAGACCAGTACTTTGTAGGTGTTATCCCAAAACACCACCATGGGAAGCATACTATTATGCCTACATTACAGATAAAGAGATCCAAATTCAGAGTTGGTGAACCTGTCCAGAACGAGCTGAGAATTTCTCTATGGGCAGGGAGAAGTGCCTTGCCCGAGAGTCTAACTGCAACTGGCCAGTGGGCAAGCTAGGTCATATCAGGTCTGCCTGACTCTAGACTCTCTATTTTCCACCTTACAACTCAGTGCCTCAATCTCCAACACCCGCACTTGTTAAGACCTAAGTTAGGATCAGGAGTGGCGGCAGGGATGGTCATTATCTCTCATTAGTGTCTTTTCACTCAATCCTTTAGCTTTCTTCTCTGTATTGATTTGGATTTGTGCCTCTCTGAACAATGCGTTTATTTCCAAGGAGTTTTCCAGCTCCACATCAAAATGACTTGTCAAACTCCACTCCTGTGTCAGCAGCTTGACACGCTATAGCAGCCTTGCTCTTTCCTGGAATTCTTGTGGAGCTGTTGATGCTCACCTTTCTTGTCTAGATTTCTGACATGAGGTGACAGCTGTGTGCACTACTCTATTTCTTTTCTGTATTTTACTTTCCACTCCACCACACCAAGTTGCATGAATCCATTTCTTGGTGTGCTCAATAAAGCCCTCCAAGGAAATGCAGCAATAAATGTTATTTATTGCTTGTCTCCTCAATTCTGGATATGCTAAGGGATATACCACCATTGCTCAAATATTAATGCTGCATCTCAGGGCATTGAAGAAGGCAGAGAACAGCAACCAGGGAGACTATAATGCAAGCTAGGAAAGTGAATGAACTCAAAAAACAGGCCAACTGTGGACTCAGAATCCCAGAGAGCAGGCAGCAACCATCCCACTCAGACACGAGGCTTTTCTTTTTGTTGTTATTGTGGTTAATTCAATCCTATCTCAGTAACCTTTAACCTACAGCATCAAAGTGCTCCCTGCCCAGCAACTCTTGCACTTTCTGGAGCTCAAGAAGATAATTCTCTGTAAAGCCTGCAATGGGAAAATTGTGATGAAAGGCTACTGGGTCAAAATAAAAGGGCATTTCATGCTCAAGCACAAGATGCCTTGTTAGTAGCACAGACCCTCAATCCCATGATGCAGTAAGGGCCACAGAGGCCCAAGTCTTTGTTTTTCTTGAAAATGAAATGATCTTTGCTGGCTTCTTTTCTGATTTGTAAAATAATTCATTCCCATTGCAAAAATTTCAGAATTTTATATATGTGTGTGTGTGTGTGTGTGTGTGTGTGTGTGTGTATTTCATGAAAATCATATGTATTCCACATGTGGAATACATATATATAATTCTAAATATATATATATACACACATATATATAAAATTCCAAATATATATTATATATGTATATAATTCTGAAATATAATATATATATAATATTCAGGAATATCTATAATTCTGAAATTTTTGCAAATATTTATACATATTTTCTCCACTGCATAAATACCTTCAGTTACCAATGAGATAAATATTCTTCATAGTAAGTTATGAATGCAAAATGTACTTTTTCACATGAAGGGACATACGCCATAACTAATGTACTATAATTTATTTTCTTCTGTTTGACTCTCTATTTTAATGACAGCTCCATATTGAAACAATGGTCTTTTCAGTTAAAGATAACAGAGAAAGACATTTTAATTCTACTTCTCTCCTAATCACAGACAGAAAAACTTTAAAAAATGAACATGGAAGGAACGTACATCCTCATAGAAATGACAGAGGTAGCTAAAAACTATTCCAAATCAGAGGCTATGAACCACAAACCACAAACTCCACCATATGCTTTGAAATCTGGCCTCAAATGAAAAAAAATTACTGGAAGTTATATGTAATATCCACAGAAATTAGACAGGATATAAGATCTCCTTAATATGATATGAGGATCTTTCTAGTCCTGAAAGGTCAATGCAGTAAGTCATGGGAGGAAACAATGAGAGGTAGGGGCAGATCAAAGGAAAAGTAGCTGTCTTAGCCTGCTACTGCTTCTATAACAAAAACTAGGTAATTTATTAACAAATATATACATTCATTTTTCACTTTTATGTAGAATGTAAAGTCCAAAATCAAGGTGCCGGCAGGCTGAGTCTAGCAAGGATTCAGTCTCTACTTTCAAAATGGCGCCTTATTCCATGTCTTCACAATGTAGAAGATGGCTTAGATAGTTCCCTCAAAATTTTTTATAAGAACCCTAACTGATTGAACACTAATGACCCAATCACCTCTCAAAGGCCATAACTCTTAACATTGTCACTCCTGGAGATTAAGTTTTAACTTTAACTTTGGAGGAGATGTGAACATTCAAACCATAACATGAAGACTATCCTGAATAGACACATTCTTCTCCATAGCAACAAAGCTTAGCAGGTACATGCCATTTTTATTGTCCAAAAACTGAGTTTACAGACAATGGCATTTGGTGACCTGATTTTTACCTACCATACCATTCCCCTTTTTACCTATCATCCTTCTAGAATAGCACTCACTCCCTCTTGCTACATAGCAAATGAGTGTTCACTGAATGATAAATTCTGTGAAATGATTATGAACAGAAATAGCTGGAGATGAGATATAATAAAAAGAGGAGAAACAGAATTAGACATATGACTTGAAACCTGAATTAAAGCAAGCGCAATTTACCCTCCCTATTTATCATTGCACATTCTTATTTATAAACAAAAACTTTGTTTTAGTTGAATTACTAAGTTATTCAATTCAATAATTACTTGACAATTAGCAAAAGGTTTCAACATTAAGTAAGTGTACAGGTAATTGGGGTGGGGGGGGCTGGCGAAGGCTGGAGAGAATGAATAAAATGCAATAAGCAAGAAGCAGATGAAAGAATATGTATTAAAAGGAATTACTGCCATAGTCTCAAAGATATTTCTAGCAATATATGTGCAATAAAAATAACTCAAAGAAAAAATTCAAGATGTTTGAATTATCTATTGCTGTATTAAAAAGTATCCCCAAATTTGCAATTTGGACAGGGCTTGGGAAGACCTATGCATCTACACCCCATATAACATTAGTAGGAGTAGGCCAACAAAGATAGGTATGCCTAATCCCTTTTCCTCCATTCTCCTCTTGGGATTTTGGGCATGCATGCACATGCACTCAACATGAGTTTCAAGCCTCTGGTTCTAGGACCCCAACCATGAGTCAGCCATGTGGAAGTCCAGCTATGTAAATATTATGCCATCTATTGGTCTCTAAATGCACCACTCTCCCTATGATGGAAATAAAGGTCATTTCCAATTTTAAAATATTATAACCAACAGTGCAATGAACAGTCTTGCACCAATCCACAGGTGTTACAGGAGAGAGGTGCTGGATGTTGAATGGTGGCAAGCATGGCACTGATGAGTAGCCAGAATGACTTGCTTTGCTAATCTTCCCCACAAACATGCTTCCCTGGCAGTCATGCCTATATGCCAGTCATGCCTGCATGTCAGAGCATGCAGGTGAAGAGACAGGGTAAGAAAGGAGCAAGACAGGGACCAGCAGATGGCATAATGGTTATGTCATTGGACTCCCATGTAGTTGACCATGGTTTGAGTCCTAGACCCAATAGCTTAAACTCACGCCAGGTGTGTGTGCATGCATGCCCAAAATCCTGAGAGGATAATGAAGAAGAAGGGATTGTGGCATGGTCATCCCCCTAGGAGGTGATTTCTTGCTTTCTCCCTCTGTCTCTCCAGTTAGCACACATGCTCTTATAGCAAAAGTCTCTTTTAAAAAGAAGAGAGAGAGGGAGACAGAGAGAGAAGACAAACAGGGGGGAAAAAAGGAAAACTAAAGGAAGTCTTTATTTTGTTTCTAATTTTCTGCTCCAAAAATAATCAAAGAAACATAAAAGGTGGAAAAAGTGTGAAGAACAAATACATAGCATTCACAAATCAACAATTTCTAACTTTACACAGTATTTTCTTCACACTTGGCTTTTTATCTGAACCATTTTAAATCAGGCAACAGGCCTCTTGGCCTGCATGATACTTTACTCTTCAATGTTTCCATCTATATCGTATAGAAATAAGGACTTTTGTCTCGATATCCTTATTCTTCCCCAATTGTATCTAATACACAGGCCATAGTTTTTGAAACAGAGCATTTCATATACTTCCTGGATTACGGGATGGTGGGGAGGCAGAGAGGAAGCCCTAAAAGAAGACCTGAAGCATCTTTCTTTCATCTCTCTCCACCTGCACCACAATCTGAGGACACAAGAGGTCAATAGATGTGAAGGCTTAAATTTTTCATTCCTATGTTTGTAAGATGTTTTTTGAGAAGCAAAGAAACATAAACTCATTATAAAAAGTATGGACAGTACAGGGAAACAAAAGGCATCAGAGGGAAAAGTTAACCACAAACCCATTCCTTTGCACAGAAAAACGAACACCACATGATCTCACTTCTATGTGGAGTATAAAAAAAGTCAAATTCATAGACACGAAGAGTAAGACGGTGGTAATCTCAGGCTGAGAAGTAAGGGGTCTGGGGAGATACCAGTCAAAGGACACAAAATCTCAACAGACAGGAGAAAGAAGTTCAAGAGACCTATTGCACATCATAGTTAATAACAATGTACTGTGTACTTGAAAATTGCTGAAAGAATAAATTTTAACTGTTCGCACCACACAAAAGAAAAAGAGTGCTTAGAATATGAGGTAATATATAAGTAGCTTGACTTTGTCGTTCCATGTCTTCAAACAGTTCATGGAGAATGCGAATTATAAAAACAAAACAAAACAAACAAACAAAAAGCTATGCACAGATTGACATTTTTTCACATCCAAATACGCATAGTTAAATTCCACAAACTTTTTGAAGCCAGCATTTATCAAAACATGGTATATACTATAAATAGATACAAAATGTACTTGTTAATTAAAAACCTAAGTTTTTTTTTAAAATAGGCTGTTCAACAAACACACACACCAACAACAACAACAACAACAAATGTTAGAAATCACAGTGAGGTTGATGCAAACAAGCGAACATTCGGAAAACAAATGCTCTCCTCAGGCGAACTCCTACTCATGTCTGGCTTTCCTCTTGGCCTGCTCTGACAGGTGAAGATATTGGGTACGTTTGGGCTTCACCCCAGCCTTAGCCACATTTCAGCATGAGAGTTTGTAACTTGGAAACCTGACTACCTGCTCGAAGAGATTTGGGATGAATGCTGTGTCCAGGTGCCAAAGCCAGGCTTTATTATAAATATACTCTACAACTCTGCCTACTTTTTTAAAAAATTATTTTTCTTCCCCCAGTGGAAGATCTAGATGAATTGTCTTGACAGCTTCTCCTGACTAGAGTAATCGGAGAGCTCACAGACCTCTCATGGAAGAGGGGAAATAGTTTTTTGATAGGAAGACAGTGTTTGGAGACTGCGGCTAGAGCCTGAAACATAAATAACTTCCAAATCACTCAAAGTCAGGCAGCCAGCATGCACCAGGGCAGGAATCAGCAGATGGTGCACCAAAGGCTCGCCATTCGCTCTCTTTCTGGCACACAGCAGTACCTGCCAGCTAGTTAGGCAACAGCCAGGGTTTCAAGGGGGAATCTAGACTTTAGGGAAGGAGGAAAAGAATCACCCTTCTCCTCATCTCTCCAGAACTCTCAAAGTTCTCACCCTTGCCTCTCCCCCCCTTTCAAGGGGGAATCTAGACTTTAGGGAAGGAGGAAAAGAACCACCCTTCTCATCTCTCCAGAACTCTCAAAGTTCTCACCCTTGCCTCTCCCCATCTCACTATCTAATTGCCACCTGCTCTTTCCTTAGTAGCAGTTCTGAGCCACTGTTATTCAATAAATTGCAGAGTCACAGAGAAACCTCTCCCTTCAGACTCTCCTGCAGATCTAGCACCCTTCTAGTCTCAAAACTGCTTTCAACCTTTTCTTTTTTCTTTTTTTAAGGGATTTTTGCTATAGGGTGCATGCACTTTCCAGAGGGACAGAAAGCAAGAAATCACCCTCCAGGAGGAATGGCTACATCGCAATTCCTTCTCCTCCATTCCCCACTCAGGATTTTGGGCATGCACACACACACATGCAGGTGCCCAGCATGAGTTTCCAACCACTGGGTCCAAGACTTGAACCACAGTCGACCACATGGGGATCCAGCACCTTAACCACTACATCACCTGCTGGTCCCTTAACCTTCTCTTTAAAGTGAAACTCAAAATACAGAAAAGGCAAAAATGGACAAATGCACATCTCTCTAAAGGATGGTCCCTTCCTTGTGCAGGGACTTCTGGGTGGGCTGTAGTTCAGACCTTCCATATATAAGTTGCCTGATGCTGCTTTCAGGAATTGGTTTCCAGAACCCCACTTCACCTTTGCACATATCAGGAGTGCTCCAGGACATTGGCTTCAGCCGGAATTGTACTTCAGTGTGGTAACTCAAATCCTAACATGGCAGTCACAACAGTAAGGACAATGATACCAGCTCTTTAAGTCTGTATTATATGTGTCTTCAAAGTGATGTCATTCTGGTTCTGGAGTCAGATGAGTGTAAATGGGCATGATGATAGTGCAAAGGGGCTGTTACTTTCAACTCACAATATGATTTGTTTGTACTGAAAAACATATACATAATCATACATAATTTTGACCCAAGTTAATCTGACTTCCTCACCATTTATCCAGCATTAGTGTAAACTAGCAGGAGCGGGAGGGGTGCAGAGAGAAGAGGAAATATGCCATCCTATTTAAAACTAGCATAACAAAGCACAGACTCTCACAGGTGCCCCTCCAGGTCCCTCCCCTTAAGCAGGCTTCTAGGTGTCTTGGTGAGAAAGAGTATGAGTTGGCCATAAAATCAGCGTTTTGGCCTGAGGGTGCTCAGGACCCCAGGGACAAGCTCCTGGTCTCCTGGTCACTGGGCCATGCTGGTGCCTACCGCTGGAGGCTGATCTCTCTGTACATGGCTGAAGCCCTCTACTGCTCCCATTTGTCTCAGCCTGTCCTCACTCCTGCTGGCCACAGACCCAAATCGCTGCAGTGTCTCCCTTCCATGCTGCGTGACAGAGAGCTTCATGGCAAGTCTACAGCTTGCACTCTGTGTCCACACTGTGGGGATGAGGAAGCTAAACTCCAGAGGCCTTTTTCCTGTCCACCACTACAACTTACTGCAGGTGGAATTCTTTTTCTTAAGAGATTTTTGCCACATGCACTCGCCAGAGACAGAGTGACAGAAATCAAGAAATCAGCCCCCAGGGAAGATGGTCAGTCCCTATTCCCCCAGTCACCTCTCAGGATTTGGGGCATGTACACACACGCACTTGGTGTGAGTTTTAAGCCATGAGCTCCGAGACTCAAACCACAATTGACTGTGTGAGAGTCCAGCGACGTAAACATTAGGGCATCTGCTGGTCCCCTGCAGGTGAATTCTGAGGGATCCTGAGATAAAATGTCAATCCAAACTTCACAATGGGCATGAGCAATATGCCCTTTTCCTCCATGAAACTCATTCATGTAATTGCCTCCATCCCAGAAGCCAAGAGTGGGAAACTCCTGCCACACCCCTTCCTCCTGCTCTCTCCCTCTCCACTTTTTTCTCTGCCTACTATAGAGGACCTTTTGCTTCCCCCACATTCAGATACCTCAGGACCATTCTTGTGTAGCTAAAAAGGTATCTGCACCACACCACGGGCCGGCTCTCTGAAATGGGTCCTCCACGCTTGCCCTAGTCTACCTTCCTTTGCATCTCAGAAGCTGAGGATTAGTTCCACGTCTCTCCAATTTCCTCATCAGTCCCTAGTCTTCCTCCCTCACCCCAGGCAGATGACAACTTTGGGCCAACAAAGACAAAGAGCACATCCCCAGAAAGACAAAATACAAAAACAAAACAAAACAAAGCACCTTAATAGTTACAAGTAAGTAATTCCTTTATACCAAGCAACGTATCCATTGGGTCACATTGAAGTTTAAGTAAAATATTGCATGTAAAATCACTTAGAAAAATACTGATCTATAAATATGCAATAAACTATAGTGATTATTAAATATCTCCTATGCTGTCATCCAACCCACAAAACAGATGCGACAGTTTGAGCAGGCAATGCTACCTTCATTTTATGAATGGGAACAAGTCTCAAAGACGCTGTTTTTCCTTTAGGTCATATGACTACTAAGTAATGGGCCAAATTCGAATTGGCTGTGATCCTTTCTATGCTCTCAGAGTTTTAATTTTCCTTTCTTTTTTTTTTTTTTTTTTTAGAGATTTTCACTGTAGGGCGCGTGCGCTCGCCAGACAGACAGACAGAGACATAGAGACAGAAAGCGAGAAATCACCCCCCAGGGGGGATGGTCATGCCGCAATCCCTTCTCCTCCATTCTCCTCTCGGGATCTTGGGCACGCACGCACACGCGCCCGGCGTGAGTTTTAAGCCACCGGGTCTGGGACATGAACCACGGTCGACTACGTGGGAGTCCAGCGACATAGCCATTACGCCAACTGTTGGTTCCCAATTTTCCTTTCTTAAGTAAGTGTCACTTCTTATACAAAGTCTCTTAGGCCCCTTAGATCAAGGGTCAAAAAAATGTTTTTTAAATTACTTATTTATTTATTTTCACATTTTTCCACATTTACTTTATATATCAAAAAAAATTTTTGCTCATACTTTATAGTTCTTGACAGTTAATAAACAACTTTTGAATTTTCAAAATACTGAATATTAAAGATAATGTTCAAAATATTTCTTACAATTTTGTATAATTTCATTTATGACTCTGTAACAGCAGAAACAGTATGGTTTTAAATATTTTTGAGAAAAGATTTACATGTCGACTACTCAAATTGTTAAAAAGCAAATGCCCAGCACACTAGTCACACATAATCCTTCTCAATTCAGCCCTGTCTTCCAAGTATTCTGTGATATACCACCTGCTAGCAAAGATCAGACTTTTTTTCCTTCAAAGTCTTTCTCAAGATAATCCTCTGATATGGTTGCTCTTTTGCAATCTCTACTGATTACAATGCTGGGCTGGAAATCAACAAACTTTTTGGATAGGGTCAGAGAACAAATATTTTAGGTTTCTCAGGCCATGATGTCAGTCATAACTATTCAACTCTACAGCACCAAAGAAGCTATAGGCAATACATGAACAAATGGGTGTGTCTGTGTCCCAATAAACTTTATTTAGAAAAGCAAGCAAGAGCTGAACCCACAGCCTAGTGTTTAAGGGAGCTGGATTCCACATGGCCAAATGTAGTTTGAATCCCAACTCCAGAAGCTCTGAAAACACACAGAGTATGTGTTCATGTGTGTACAAAATCCAACAGGATGGAGAAATGGAGCAGATGAGATTATGGCATGACCACACCCCCTTGGGGGGTGCTTTCTCTCTCTCCCTTTGTCTCTTTGTCTCTCTGGTGAACTCACATGTCTTCTGGCTACTAAAGGAAGGGAGGAGAAAGGGAGGGAAAAAAACAACAATGGGCTGGATTTTGCCAATGGGCTAGTTTGCTGAGCTCTGCTTCAGATCAATAACATGGATCTAGAACATAAGGAGGAATCCATTATTATTGGGTCATCAGAAAAGTTGTGATTTCTGCATAGAAATACATAGAAAAATACAACATGACTTTTCTGATGACCTAATAGTTTAGATGGATAAGTGAACAAAGAAATGCTTTTCCCTACTCTGATTTCTTTTAGCTCTAAAAGTTTCCACTGTCTAATCTAGTATTGAATTGCATGTGTTATAATATTCAATTTTACTTTGTATGTCTCTTTTTTTTTCATGTATGAAATAATACTAAATTTGAGCTTTATGTCTGTAGTTTGATAGGCCTGTCATGGAGCTCCAACCTCTCCATTTGGGCAAGTTAACTTACCTTGAATTCCTGTTACCTCATTTGCAAATGAGGATAAGAATGCTTATTTCTAGTGGCATAAGGTTCAGAAATTCTGTGGGCACAATGTCAAATGAACAGTAGTCATTACTGAAAATCAGCTATAGACAGGGACTAGGTTTTCTTCAGTCTCTTATCAAAATCTTATTTTCAGGACCAGCAGTTAGCGTAATGGCTATGTTGCTGGACTCCCATGTAGCCGACCATGGTTCGAGTCCCAGACCTGGCGGCTTAAACTCACACCAGGCGTGTGTGTACGCATGCCCAAGATCCCAAGAGGAGAATGGAGAAGGGCATCCCCCCTGGGGGGGTAATTTCTCTCTTTCTGTCTCTCTCTTTCGGGAGAGCGCACGTGCCCTATAGCAAAAACCTCTCCAAAAAAAAAAAAAGGGAAAAAAATCTTATTTTCAGTTTTCCCAAAAGAGTTGGGTGAGAATTAGGAGGGATGAGGATTCTGGCCCAGCATGTGGGGGAAGGGAGACTGCAGACTGGGAGGTATGCCCTCTGCTAAATTGGTTTAGCTGCAGCTTCCTCTGTCAAGCTGTGTGCAACTGCTCAGGTTTTGCAAAGGGCCAGATAAAGATCCCCACTCTTGGCCTGAGTTCATTGTTTATAAGCTATTGATAGAAACGTGTTCAAGACCCATATTTGCAATATGCCATTGAAGATTTTAACACTTTACTGTATAGGTTCAGCTCAACTGATGTTCATAAGCAAGGACAGTGCCCTATTCACGGTGAACTCAAACCTGAAGTAGGGTATAACCAGTGGAAGAAGGAAGTTGTCCCCACTATGGTCCCAAGACCAGGAAGATTCTGGGAGTTAGAGGAAGGAATAAGAACTTCAGAGTTGCTGTCTGATCTTGGGCAAGACAGACCCAGCCTTCTGCTGGGCCTCAATGTTTTCCAAATTTCAGTAATGTATATACTATCTCCATGTTTGGTGGGGTTTTTTTTGTTTTTTTTTTAATCATACCCGTATGTTCCTTGTACTATTACCTTTTTTCTTCTATTTTACTGGCTTTATCTTACAAAGTAATACCTCTAGTATTATAGCATGGATACACTATATTTTCCCTATCATGCTAAATAGTAAGTATACACACAACTTATTAAAATATAAGGGGTAAATATTATAATAAAAATGTTTCTTCATATTCCACCTAGCATCATCCCAGGCATCCCTGGGGGTAGGTGTTCCTACTTTCAGAAGCACCGCATTTGACAACTGGTATCTAGTGCACTTTTCACACTGTAAGATGCTTTTATACTTCCAGAAGTACCTGGCACCATGCCAGGCACACACATGGTGTGTGAAGTCCCACATTGTGCTTTATCATTTTTGAGGTACTTCAGCATACTTGAAAAGCAGAAAAGATGAAGGAGAGACTCTCCTTAAAGGGTTACATAGATTTGGCATTGAAGAGGAATAACTGGTTTAGCCTCTGGTTTTGCTTGTTTGTTTGTATTTCATTTTAGCCAGAGGAAATGTGCATTCTCTAAAGAGAGACCGAGAGAGAGAAGAAAGTGAAAAGTGCCCCCCATGGGGAATGGCCATGCTGCCATCCCTTCTCCACATCTCCTTTTGGGATTTTGGGAAAGCATGCATACTTACCAAGTGTGTTTTTCAGGCTGCCGGATCCAGAACTCAAACAGTGCAGTCGGCCATGTGGGATTCAGCAATCTTAACCACCACTCCACTGGCTGGCCCAAGAAGTCTCTCTTAGGACGCAATACTTATCTTCTGGCTATGAAGATACTAGGTTTTGGGTGAGGGCAGTGACCTCAGTCCAAAGAAGCTGCCTCCTTTCAAGGATGTTGATTCTGGTTCTCTCATCTTAACCTTGAAGGTTCTGTCATTCCTTAAAGTGTCTTGCCCTTTGCACTCACTAATACTCACTGATAAGTTATCTGGCTGAATTATAGGAGAAGGAAAGTCACAAGATTCCAAGCAACTTCAAGGCATTATTAAAGCAATATTTCTTGATATTATTACCAAGCCTAATCCTATGTTGAATCTGCAGTTATGGAGTTCATTCTAAAGCACTTGATTGTGCCCAGAAGAGAAATAGTCTTACAAGTAATTTTCTCAAGCATGCTTGAAAAAAGAGTAGTGCATGGCTCAGTAAATACAACAGCCTGGACAGTTATGAGCTATCAAACTAAGCTGAATTGACTTACTGATATAACCTGCAATGAATGCGTTCTGTCTACAAGAAGCTCTCTGGAAGGCTTCAGAGTCTATGATTTTATGGATGCCTTGTGCTTATCAATATATATAAAGACTAATGCTATCTGATATTTCAGGAAATCCTATATGAACTACATGACTGTCTATTTGTTTTGGGGCAACTATTTAGCCATAAAATTATTTAGCTTTAAAAATATCACACTTCACATACATAGTGGTTAGCTGTTATCTTTACTTAGGATATAACTGAGGAGGGGTGCATTATGCAGAAATTTCTCAAGATTCTTTTACCAGTTTATGATCAAATGTTTTCCACTAGATAACCTAAAAAGATTGAACTACTCTATATTCCAAAGTATGCCCCAAACTTCAAAGTGACTGAGCTGCATCTCTGAATATCCTTCTTGCAGTCACATGCCTTACAAAGAAAGCTGCACTTCTTAGCAAAAGATCTGGGGTCACATGGGCTGATCATTTGCCCATAACTTACCAGAGTTGAGTTCAGCATCACTATGACAATTCATAAATCTTCAACTGCCTACTTGAAACTTAAATGCAAAAAACGTGTACAGGGTCTCACTGGATCCTCACAGTAGTGCACTGAGGAATGTCCTAATGTTATCCTCCTTTTACAGAGGAAGGGAAGTTGAATTATTTTTCCCATAGTCACATACCACCATAAGCCAGGGTTTGGCCCAGGAGTTATCTGACTGCCTAGACAGACAAATTGTATTACTCAGGCTAAATCACTTTGACTCAGCTCCTCACTTAGCATTCCCTTGTCTAAGAATGACTCCCTGTGGGATTTTACAAGGGGCAGCCCTTACACAGCCTTGTACCCCAACAGAGTAACCACAAACTAGGACATGCCACTCCTGGGGTGTACACAGGAACTTTCCAAGGCATGCAGAGCAGGAAAGGTTTAAGAGAATCAATTTCTAGAGCCTCAGCTCACTCCAAGAGGGATCTATCTCAGAAGACTCCTGAGGCTGGGTTCTCCTTTCCCAATGTTTCCTTCAATCTACACAGGGACCTCCAAACCTTCTACTCCCCTCCCTAAGTAAGACTGGTTCCTGACAAGAAAGGGGCCCTGCCTCTTCCACTCTCACAATTTCTTACCATAACCCATTCTCTGAAAAGAGGCCATAGAACCAGTTTTCTCTTAATGGAATTGAAGTATGTGTTTATGTGAGAGATGGAATTGTATCAAAATACTACATAATGGAATTGACCTCGCTATTTTTTTTAAGCAGGTCAATGACATTTCATTTGAGTGTAGGTCAAATAACCAAATGTATCTTATTATTCTTCCAAATAAAATCAAAGTGGTCATTTCTTGGGAAATGGTGGCCACATGTACATTACACTGCCATCGGCGCTATTCTTTTCTAAAATTATTGTAGGTTTTTTTTTTTTTTTTTTTAGAGAGAGATTTTCACTATAGGGTACATGCACTCACTGGAGAGACAGAGATGACAGAAAGTGAGAAATCATCCCCAGGGGGATGGTCATGCTACAATCCCTTCTCCATTTTCCTCTTGGGATTTTGCACATGCAGACACACATACCTGGCATAACTTTTAAGCTTTCTGGTCCAGGACTCAAACCATGATTGACTACATGGGAGTCTAGTGATACAACCATTACAACATCTGCTGGTCCCCAAATTATTCTAGTTAGTTTGATTTTCCAGAGGAAAAAGCCCAGAGGCCATGTAAAGTTAACTTAAGTACAGAGAAATTTCTCTACTTCTATCCCTTTAGGTATTTTTTTTTTCAAATTTTCAACTCTTTTCTAACACAGAAAAGAAAATTAAGAAATATTTCGGCCAGGTCCTATAATTCATTCTGGAAACACAGGTCTATTAGTGAAGCCAAGTAATTATTGACCAAGTTAATACCACTAACTTCCTGTACCATGAGGCAATCAGTCACCACAAATTAACATTGCAGATCACCAATCGCAGTGATCTGCTTGGGTAACAGCCACTGCTAATTTACAGTTGCTCTATCTGAAGCTTAGCCCTGCATAGAAGACAGCAGGCAGCTGCAGGGCTGCTGACGTGTTCATGTAGCCAAGGATGGCCCTTATATACGATGGCAGCTCTTGACGGGTGTGTGGAGCTTGCCCATTGTGAGCTCTTGAGCGAAGTGTATGCTGGTGTGAGAGTGGAGCAGCCTCTGGGGAGCTTGGGAAGGCACCATCTATCTTGCAACCATCACTTTGCTACCAGGAAGCACCCACCACCAGTAAGGACCATCAGCCAAGGGGAGCAGAAACCACTTCTCTCCATGGGAAAGGCTGAGAAGGGCAGGGTTTTGTTTGCAAGGGTTGCCTTTTTTTTTTTTTTTTTTTTGAGTGACTTGTTTATACTGGCCACATTAGTGAAGTGTGTGGGAAAAGCCTGAACAGCCTGGATATTTGGCCCCTGTACTTGAAACCACACCAGACGCAATATGTATTCATGCCCTGAATCCCAACAGAGTGGAGTAATAGAAGAGAAGGAATTCCAGCCTGACTACAACCTACTGGGGGATGCTTTGGCCCTTTCCCTCTCTCTGTCTCTCTCTGACAAAGTGCACACACCCTTTGACAATTTAAATAAGTAAGGAGATAACGACAATCTATCTCATAAGGTATTGTGAGGATTCTGTAAGAGAAGGCATCTTGGGGCCAGTAGATGGCATGCTGGTTAAAGTGCTGGACTCACACATGGCCAAACACAGTTTGAGTCCCAGACCTGATGACTTGAAAAATCACCAGGCACATGTGCATGCGTGCCCAGAATCCCAAGAGAAGAATGGGGGAGAAGGGACTGTGGCATGGCCATCACCCCCTGGGAGGTGATTTCTCACTCTCTCTCTCTCTCTGGCTAGTACATCTGCCCTATGGCAAAAACATGAGAGAGAGAGAGAGAGAAAGAAAAGATGAAGAAGAAAAGGAAGAGGAGGAGGAGAAGGAGGAAGAAAATGAAGAGAAGCCATCTAAAGGTGTTAGCAAAGTTCCTGGCACATGTCACGGAGATAATAGAAGCTATGAATGTGGAAAAATAGGCTGTGATTTTTTTAAATGCTACATAGTGTTCATTAATATTATTGTCGAGATCAGCCTGAACATCTTGTAATTGAATAAAACCCTGTCCTGGAACTACTGGAAATCAACATACTCTTTGATTTTCAGGCAGTGGAAATTTTGACCTCTTCTTATTCCATGACTTCTGCTTTTAATGTTTGGGTGCTAGACCTCATGTCTAAATCTTTGGCTTTTAGCTTTATTCCACAAAAGACACCCCCAAATTTCAAACAGTGTATCTAGCAAGCTCAAAAAGACTATGGTTTTCTCTTGAGTGTCATGTGAAATTAAGGCAACATATATGCAAACAGGATAAATCAGGAGGTCTGGGAGTCTGCATCCAGGAAAATTATCTGATTAAATGATCATCAGGAAATCAATCATTTTGGTCTGTAAATAACTGCCATGTACAGTAATTTGGTTGTCACGTTGTATTTGCTACTACTCGAACGGAGGAAAAAGAAAATGTAAAAGTGTGAAAACAAGTCCATAAATATCTCCAAAGAGACTACTGCAAATTTAATTAACTGAGCAATTGAGTCTGACTTCTTTAAATTTAGATCTGAAATATGAGGTATTCCTCAGAGTATTATTCTTGTTATAATGGAGGAGGGTGGGAAAAAGAACAAAACAAAAGCTCCAATGAATTTTAGCTCAGTAATGTTTTATCATTAAGAAGAGATTAAAAGGAGAATTCACGATGTCCCTTATAGTACACTAAGAAAACTACATCCCAATGGGTTTATTTTTTCCTCAAGAAATAGGACAAAGTTCTCAGTAAATAATTCCACTACACTGCACAAATATCATGATCCCTACTAAACACAAAACACAAGCACTATGGGAAAGAATATGGTGCCAAGACGTGGCCCCCACCAGTCAAGAGCCCAAAATCCAGACAATACAGATGGCTATGTGAATCAACACTGAGTCCCATGGTCAAGGTACTGATTCAATAAGAGAACAGGACAAGAAGATTTTTCAGTTATTGGGCCACATTGTATTAGGTCATTGGAAAAGTCATGATTTTTCTGTTTTTCTATGCAAAAAAATGCGTCATGACTTTTCTGACGACCCAACAGAAGTGGTCAAGGACACTGAGTTGGGGAGGGATCCTCATCTGAAATATACCTCCTGTAGCCTCATGCTCTCCACAGAAGCACCATCTCAGTCACCGTGGGCCCAGAAAGCATTTAGTTCCATTTGTCTTCTCCTTAAGGTGGCAGGTTGGGTATGTTAACTTGCACTTGATTCTACAAGTTCAAGTTCTCTCTCCTCCATCCCTTCACCTCCTCTTCCTTCCCACCTGTCCTTTCCTCTCTGTTTACCTTCCTCTTTTCTTCTTTCCTCCTTCTCATTCTCCCTCTATCCCCTTTCTACCTCCCTTCCTGCCATGTTCCTCCTCCTCACTCATTCTTGCTCTGGTGTACACACTTCCATTCACCATCTGTCTTCTTACTCCTCTCTTGCTCCAACATACCCACAAACATAAGACGCAGTATTTATATTTGGGGTGGGGTAGCCCATTTGGAAGCCCCCATTTGACTTCTGTCTACATCATCTCAATACAGTTTCATTGAAGGTGGGTGATTCCAAGGAACTAGTACTTCATTTCCTCGGTAACTAGCAAACTGTGCTTGTGCCATGGCTGAGAGATTACCAAACCTCTGACCCAGATAATTTCACACAGGCTACCCCAAGGTGAGACTGTGTCTTGGAGGAGGCCAGAGTTGAGCCACGCTTTGATTCCAGCACATGCTATTTAATGTGGGGAAATAAGGACCAGCAATGATCCTCAGAAAGGCCCATTCCGGGACCAGCAGTTAGCGTAATGGCTATGTCGCTGGACTCCCATGTAGTCGACCGCGGTTCAAGTCCCGGACCCGGTGGCTTAAAACTCACACTGGGTGTGTGTGCCCAAGATCCCAAGAGGGGAATGGAGGAGAAGGGATTGCGGCATGGCCATCCCCCCGGGGGGTGATTTCTCGCTTTCCGTCTCTCTGTCTCTGTCTGTTTGGCAAACGCACGCGCCCTATAGCAAAAACCTCTCCAAAAAAAAAAAAAAAAAAGGCCCATTCCTCACTCAATCTCTGCTCTCCTAGAATAATCAGACTTTTAAATCTAAAACATCTTTAAATAAACTTTGTGATGCTTAAAATCACTCCACAGGTTCTTCGTCTCTAAGCCCTGTGTGTATGCCATGGTAGGGGACTCAGAAACAATGCAGGAAACATATTTACCCCCAGAGGACTTGGGCCAATATTGCCATAGTGATACTTGAAATTATGAAAAAATTCTGAATTTGTATCAACAAGTACCTATCACTTGGGGCCATGAGTCCTGGGAACAGTTCCAAATGGACTATTTTGAACATCCACTTTAAACATCTCCAAGAAGTCTGTGTCAGTGTCACACCACTAGAAAACAAGGCATTTCATTTTTTTCTTTCTTTCTTTCTTTTTTTTTCTAGAGAGGTTTTTGCTATAGGGTGTGTGCACTTGCCAGGAAGACAGAGAGAGACAGAGACAGAAAGTGAGAAATCACCCCCCAGGGGGGATGGCCATGCCGTAATCCCTTTTCCTCCATTCTCCTCTCGGGATCTTGGGCATGCACATACACGTGCCCAGCATGAGTTTAAGCCACCAGGTCCAGGACTTGAACTGCGGTAGCCTACATGGGAGTCCAGTGACGTAGCTATTACGCCATCTGCTGGTCCCAAAAGTAGGGCATTTCTTTGGGGCTCATGATCACAATTTGTGCTCACAGTGGCAAGAGCTGACATCATCAGCTTGTCACCAGCACTTGATGCCTGAGAGCATGTGGTGAGGCAAACACTGGTGCTGGAAGAGCTCTCGGCACTGCAGGCCCTACACACTTGAACCTTTATTCATACGAAAACCCCATGAGGCACCATCAGTATTCTCCCTTTACAGGCCAGGAAACAAGGGAGTCACATGGCCCTTTCAGCACTCTACCAGCTAGGGGAAGGTACAACTTCAGGTCCATTAGGGCAAGAACTTTCTTTTTTTTTTTTTTCACTGCTATAACCCCACCCTCTGCATGTGCTTGGCACATAGTAAATGTTCAGTAAACAGTCTATGGATGAATGAGGCGATAGGACGACAAAGAAACCCACAGTCTGACTTCAGGATCTGGGCCCCAAGCATACAATGTTATTTCTCTCCTCTGTTCCCTGCTGCGCTTCCCCATCTTCTCCATAAACAGGCGGTTCTCAATGTTACAGTGAGACTGCCCAGTCCCAGGCCAGAGTTCAGATCAGTAAGGAGATGTGGGGAGGGGGCTGCACTTACACTTCTAACCAGCTCCCTGGGGATGCTGAGGCTGCTGGTCTGGGACCACACTTTGGGAACCACTTTATCAGGTGCAGGCTGATGTAACAAACCTCATGTTGTTAGACAAACCTCCCTTCCACCACAGGAAGGAAAACTTGTTCAATTCCCAATAACACCTTATGCAGGGATAAGCGAAAATTGCCATGTCTCCATTTCAGCAGACCCAAACACCCACCATCGCAGCTGTAGCAGGAGCTATTGTGGAGGTACAGAGAGGACCAAAATTTACAATGAGAAAATCTGAATTCAAATCCTGGTTCTAGCAGTGTGGCCCAGGGCAAATCCATTGACCTTTCCCCTCCTCGCTCTGCCAAATGGGTGTGTGGATAACCCCCACTTTTCCTACATCCCAGGCTGATGTGAGAGTTAAGGGATAAAACAAGGGAAACACTTTGTAGACATTAAAGGTCTATAGATCCGGTGTGTGT
Source organism: Tupaia belangeri chinensis (assembly GCF_000334495.1). NCBI lineage: Eukaryota > Metazoa > Chordata > Mammalia > Scandentia > Tupaiidae > Tupaia > Tupaia belangeri. Next base: position 324,009 of record NW_006206682.1, read on the forward strand.
GATTATGCAGTCAGTTCAGGAAGTCATAACGCTGGTCCTGAAACGAATTCACTGTGGTGGGTGATGGGTGAGTTCAGAAAGAAGCACGGGCTCCCTTTATATACTGCACAGCTGAAACAAAATGAAACAGCGAGATATCTCCAAGTAGAACATGAAAATTAAAGCTATATACTTCCACATGAAATATACTTCATTATCACAGGCCAAACATAAAATAAATAGGGCAGAAATACAGCTATCTGTTCCCATAAAGAACAGGGAGGAAATTTGGGGAACGATTCCTGAGTAACTTTAAATGCCTCTTCTATCTTTTTACTGCAGAGCCAGGAAGGGCAGAAAATTATGACAAACTAATTATTATGATGGATGGGGAGCCAGTCCCTTACGTTAGCTACACGGCTGGAGCAAAGAGCAGCTGCACAGCTCGCATACTTCAATAGGCAAGACACTCTAGATGATAATGGGCAATACAGATTAACAACATTATGTTAAAACAGGATAATTATTCTTTTTCATTCCCTTGTTCTTTCCCAAGAACCTGGTCCTGCCTTACCATTTTTCTGTTTCTTGTTTCCAAGGTGCTATCTGTGTATATCAGGCAGGCTTCTTTCCTGCTAATTAAAGGTGATGTTGTGTTTGCTTTTCCTGCAGGGGTTCCGCAGCAGGGGTCTGGGGACCAGGGACTGATGGAAACACTTGCCAGGAAACTGCCCTTTCCAAAAGCAGGATGAGATTGTAGGAGGACCAGAATACAAAGCAAATAAGCTCTGTCATAAAGGAATTCTGCTTGTCTTTTCATTGAAGGCTTGGTTTTTTTTTTTTTTTTTTTTTTAGACTCTTTGCA
>NW_006206682.1:325092-335777 GCF_000334495.1 Tupaia belangeri chinensis
TTTTTTTTTTTTGAGAACTATTGCAATTCATTCAGTGATCTGGTGTGAAGGTGATGAGTTTAGAATTAAGAGGTAAAAAAATGCACAGTGGCGTATTGCCTATGGTCTCAGCGTCTTAGCAAGCTGAGGTAGGAAGATCATGGCATGATAAAACTCTGTCTTCAAAATACACACACATACATACACAAAATTAAAGAAAAGAAAAAAAGAGGTGTTTCTTTCTTTTTTTTTGCTTTGGCAGGAGGTAAATTCTAGAAAGCATCCATAATTAAGCAGTTATCCGACCATGCAAAGGAATCAGTTTGTTCATGTGTGCATTCATTCACTCACATAATCAGTCAGTCAGTCATTTCACGCATCTATTACGTATCTACTGTCTGCCAGGCACTGAGTTAGACCCTGGAGATAAAATGGTGAATACAGATATGAGTCCCACTTTTCTATTCTAAAGGGAGAGATAAAATGAAAATATCAATAGAATGGCGAAACAAAAAATGACTGTCACTTGTAATGAAATGTCATGAGGGAGAGAAACAAGGGGCTGAGATGGAGATTGACAGAGGGGCAACTTTAGCTAGGGCATGCCTGGAAGACACCTCTGAGGGGCTGAGGGATTAGCCAAGCCTCCAAGGATAGAAAGACGTGAAACATTCAGAGGAATGAAGCCAGATCTAGGCCAGGAGAGCAGCATTGGCATAGCATGGTGGGACACACTTGAAGAACTGAAGAGCAGCATGGTTGGGCAGTGAGTGACAGGAAGAGGCACACAATACGCCCACTGAAATCCACAGGGACCAGGTTAGGCAGGACCTGCAGGTCCACTCCAGGTGTAGGTATGGGGCATGGAATTTATTCTAAGTAAACAGGAACATATGGAAGGGTTTTCAGTGGAAGTGTGATGTGATCTGTGTTTTCTCTGCAGCGTGGAGAGTGGAGAGTGATCGAAGGGCACGCTGTGGAAGACAGGCGCCACAGTGGAAAGTAGTCCAGAGATGAGATGGTGGTGGGAGCGAAATGGAGAGAGGAGGGAAACTGAAGGTAGACTTCAGGAAAGACAGGATTGATGGGACTTGCTGATAGATTGGATAGGGTTAGGGTGGTCACTAAAGGAGAATCCTGGATGACCTAATGGCTGCTGGCTTGAGTAACAGGGTAGATGACAGCAGCTTTCACTGAGGTTGACTAGGAACAAATTTTGGGAGGAAAAAACAAGTTCCAAGTGGAAGTGTCTTGCCACCTTTTGAGTCACATCCCCCAGGGGGATGACTATGGTGCAATCCCTTCTTCTCCATTCTCCTCTTGGAATTTTGGGCACACATACGTATGTGCCTGGTGTGAGTTTTAAGCTACCTGGTCCAGGTCTCAAACTGCAGTCAACTACATGGGAGCCCAGTGACCTAACCATTACACCATCTGCTGGGCCCCGCCTTCTACATTTTTTAACAAGTTCCTAGTGATGCTGAGACTGCCAGTCCACTGATGATGAGAGAACAGCAGGATTATAACATACATGGTAACTACATTGTCTCATTTGGTCCCATCACCACTTTCAGACAAATTTAATCATCTCCATTTTACAGATGAAAACACTAAGACTTAGAGACTTATAAATGATATCTCAGCTAAACCAGTATCAGTCCATAGGAGGTAGGCCTAGACCTTTATAATTAGAAAATTTGTGAGACTATACTAGTTTTAAGACATATAATCCAATTATCACTGGAAAAATAGGCAAAAGAAAGACATTTAAACCAGAAGTAATCAATATATTTGCATGGGGATCAATTTGATTTAGGGAAAAAAAGACCAACGTTTCAGCATCATTATATTTAACAGTTATCTTTGTGTGTGTGTAATTTTATTCATTTTTAAATTGAGGTATAATTTACATACATTAAAGAACACAGATCTGAAGTGTTCAGTTCAGTTTTATTCATTTTTAATTGAGGTATAATTAACATACATTAAAATGCACAGATTCAAAATGTAACCACCATCCAAAATGAGACCGAGAACATTTCCATCATCCCAGAAAGTTCCATCATGTCCCTTTCCTTGATTTTTATCAGCAGCAATCAAGTTTGCCTGCTCTTGAACTTCCTGTTATTGAAGCCACATAATATATACTTTCGTGCCAGCTTCTTTCACTCAATATAACATTTTGAGGTTCAAAACCATTACCGTTTACCAAGAAATATCCTCTCTCTCATGGCACAATGTCCGTGCTTGTCCTTCACCATGATTCTGTGATTACCCGCAATGAGATATTTCTTACCGAAGGCTAAAATTACAGAAATTACACATCTGGCAACCACTAGGAATTTGACTCTAATAAAGTTTGGCCAGATTTTCTTGTCACCGTGAACACTGTTGAAGCAAATTTATTTTGTCTTTTGCTGACTGACCTTGGCTTACTTAATTGCAAATTGTGGATTTTCTTTTGACATTGAACACTCTAAAACAAGAAATTTTCTCAAATAAAAATGAACTCAATAGCAGCTGTTAATAGCTTTAAGACAATGAAGTATTATTCCATTTACTTGCATTAAAACATGCACTTTTTCTTAACCTATTTACTCTTGATAGCAGCCCTAGCAAAGGTCTAGCCTTTATTGAAACACACACACACACACACACACACACACACACACACACAAGCATGTGTGCTTAGTATCTATAGACAGTCATCTGATACCTCTCATTTATCCAAAACAACCTGGCCTCCACCCTGCCAGCATCCATGCCTGAGTCCATCACTTGGCTAGCAGGGTGTAGAAGGAAGTTTTGTTTGGGTACGAGTTTGTGTTCATTTCAGTTTTTATTTTTTGTCTCTCAAAAAAAGTGACAAAGTCATAGTTCTCTATTTACCACATATTTGTAGATACACTGCTGTAGGAATTAGTTCTGTAAAACTGAACATTTTAAGGGAGTATCAAATTTTAAATTGTCTCTCTATAATTACAGAGTTGTCAAAAAAAAGTCATGAGGTTACTTTTTCTACGCAAAAAAGAAAAAAAAATATGACTTTTCCAACAACCTAATAGAAAGCTTCCCCTAAGAAACACATGATGGCATGTCAAGAACAGGTATTCCTGTCCTGTTTGTCATTGTATTCCCAACACCTGGCCCAGGGCTAAGCACAGAATAGTGTTCAATAAATGTTTATTAAATACATGGCATTTTATAAACCTAAGATAAAGTAACATGGCATAGATGTTTAAGAGAAGTGATAGACTGTTTCATAGGATAATTGTATAAGAGGCAGGAAGACAACAAAAAAATATACTTTTAAGGGCTGGTACCATAGCTCCCTATTAAGGGAGTCAGATCTCACATGGCCACTGCAATTCGAATCCTAGCCCTGTGGCTTGAAAAACATGCCAGGTGCATGTGTATGCATGCCCCAAGTTCCAAGAGGATAGAGAAATTGAGGAAAAGAGATTGTAATGACCACATTGCATTGGAGGGCGCTTTCTCCCTATCTCCCTCCCCGGTCTTTCTCTGGAAAGTACTGAGAAATTACATATACTGTGGACATATAATTTCTAGTGTATGTATATATACATATATGTATATATGTGCATTACATACATATATGTATGTATATATGTATGTGTATTATGTGCGTATATATGTGTGTATATATGTATGTATGTGTGTATATATATATTTCCAATATAAATTTTTACAAAAAAGTTATAATTTTTATATTAGTTTCAAATTTAAACATAGCTCATGATTTTACTATAGATAATCACTAAGTGACAATCATATACAGATATATTCAGTACCATTTAATGCCATATGTATTCACTGATATATCAGAATCACACTTAAAAGTACCAGTTTTTTAATCAAGAAATGAATGGGACCAGCAGTTGGGGTAATGGCTATGTCTCTGGACTCCCATGTAGTCAATCGCGGTTGGAGTTCTGGATCTGGTGGCTTAAACTCACGCCGGGTGCATGTACATGCCTGCCCAAGATCCTGAGAGGAGAATGGAAGAGAAGGGATTGTGGTGTGGCCACCCCCCCCCCCCCCGGGGGGGTCTTTCTTTCTGTCTCTCTATCTCTCTTTGTCTTTCTGTAAGCTCACGTGCCCTATAGCAAAAACCTCTTTAAAAAAAAAAAAATCACCACCTTTCTCACCAATACTGGTTTTGAAGGCACAAACTGTCAAATATGTGAAGAAAAACTATTTTAGATGGTAAGTCATACTTTGCACTAAAAAAATAATATTTGTGTCTGCCATATTTTCATGAACTTTTCTTGATTTGGTCCTTTTTTCTTACAGAGCTGTTGTATCACCTGAAACAGGAAGCAGCGGAGAACAGAGGATAGAAGCACAACACCTGACTCCTGCTCCTCCAGCAAACGAGCCTCCCAGGCCCTTGCATTTGCTCTTCTCCCTCCTGGAATGCCCTGTCCCCAGCTTTTCAGAAGACAAGCTCATCTCACCCTGCATTTCTGCTGTAACATCCTCTTGAGAGAAGCCTTCGGTGACCTCCCAATGCAGTGGCTCCCACAGTGACCTCTACATCATCACCCTCACTCCTATGCAGCAGTCTCGTCTGTTACCTATTCACCTGTTAGTTGTCTGTTACCTGTTCACCTGTTAGTTGTCTGTTTCCTTCACTAGGATGGAAGCTCCCTGAGACCAGGGCCAAGTCTATCTTATTCACCGTGGCATCTGCAGCAACCAGCCCAGGGCCAGACCCTTGGTAAGCACTCAATAAATAACTGAAGAGGGATGAGTAAATGCATAAGCCACCACTACTATCTACAGTATACAACTTGAAGAACCCATAATAAGTCTATTTTTTTAAGCTTATTTATTTCTTCCATGAGAGAGAGAGGTGGGAAGGAAGAAACAGGCACTCCTAGCAGGCATACTGTGATCTACCCCCAGATTCAGCTAGTGTGCTCATGGATATGTGCAAGTACACTTCCAGTGTGTACAGGGAGACCTCAGAACATGAACTGGAGACCATTCTATGTGGCTTCAGCATTACAGGGCATTGTGTTACCACTGCACCACAGGGCTGGTCAGCATAAGGTTAATTCTAAACCCAGCCTTCCAAGGCTTAGTGAATGCAGGAGGCAAATCAATCACAACCTTTTGGGTTCAGTGGCTATTTCCTTGCATTCCTATGGTGACAGGACAATTCCACAGCAGAGAGCTGCTCAAATGACATGGATTTGTCTTATAGCAGAGAAATGAGGGTGAAAATCAAAGGGCTTCTCTGTCGTGTCCTGAGGGAGGAGTCTGGGGGATTCATGGAAGGTACTGAGCCTGCTAAGAGTCTGCAGGTGACTCATGAACATCTCAGAAACTGGCAAACCAGAAGACATGTTGACAAGAGGTTAAAATGAGGTGGTTATGGGACCAGCAGCTAGCGTAATGGCTATGTCACTGGACTCCCATGTAGTCGACCACGGTTCGCGTCCTGGACCTGGTGGCTTAAAGCTCACGCCGAGCGCGTGTGCGTGTGTGCCCAAGATCCTGAGAGGAGAACGGAGGAGAAAGGATTGCAGCACGGCCATCCCCCCGGGGGATGACTTCTAGCTTTCTGTCTCTCTGTCTCTCTCTGTCTCTCTCTGTCTGTCTGGCAAGTGCACGCGCCCTATAGCAAAAACCTCTCAAAAAAAAAAAAATGAGGTGGTTATGACAGCAATCTTTCACTCAAAGTGCTTTGAGCAGCTAAATCATTTTTAGCTTTTTGGGATTTTTTGTTTTGTTTTGTGGTGTGTTTTTTTTTGTTTTGTTTTGTTTTGTTCATTTGTTTCCCTTAAATCTAAACTTAATTCTCAGAGTAATTCATGTTCATGATATAAGAGTGGAAAAAAATATGCCCCAAAGCATTAAAATACCCAAAGAAGATCATTGTAACATGTCTAGGCAGTACAGACTTTGAATTAAATTACTTGGATTTTAATACCAGCGTGGCCACTTACTGCTTATGTGATTAGGAGATTTGCAAAGGCCACAAAGTCCTCCCATCACTACATGCACACTCTTTTGCAATATGATTACCCCACTCCCCCAAAGAAGAAATGGAATCTATTTTTTTATCCCTTAAATCAGGAATTGGCCCAATTTGACTTACTTTGACCAATGGGACATTAGCAGCATGATGTCAGCAGTGGCTTAAAAAGTGCTGGGGTTTTAGGTTTGCCTTTCTTGCCTCTGTACAATCATGTGAATGATGTGGGGGACTGTCTGGGAGAATAAGAGACCACAGGAAAAGAGCCCCAGCCGTGCTGTTGTCCCACAGAAGCTCAGAGATGTGAATGAGGCCATCCTGGGCCATCTAGACCTAGCCACACTATCCCAGTCCAAAAGAATTGCAGCCAACCCAACATATATTATGGGAAATAATTTATGTTATTGTCTTAAACCACTATGTTTTCTTAGCAGAAGTCAACTAATATAGTGGTTCTGGGAAAATTGTTTAATTTCTATAAACTTCTTTCCTAATTTGTAGAATAAAGATAACAATAGCACCTTTCTCTTCAATTTTGCTTCATATATTAAATGAAATAATGTGTGGAAAGCACTTAGCATCTGCCTGGCAAATAGTAATTATTAAATAAATTTTTATTTCATCCAAGATTTTTAAACAATGGAGAGACTGCTCTGTTATTGTTTTTTTTATTCTGTTCGGTTGACACATTTGTCATAACATAAAACAATTGCTTCATTGTTCATTATTTAGGTTTGTTAAGGTTTGTTATAAACTTTTCAGTTTGTGTCCCTACTCCCAATTCGTGTGTTAAAATCTAATTCCCATTTGATGGGTTTTGGGGGTGAGGCTTTGGAAGGTAATTAGGTCATGAGGTAAAAGCCTTCATGATGCAATTAGTGCCCTTACGAGAAGTGATCAGAGAGAGCTGGCTTGATCTCTTTACCTCCCAAGAGCAGCAGCGAGTAGGAGGCAGTCTACAACCCAGAAGAGAACCCTCACAAGAACCCAGCTGTGCTATACCCTGATCTTGGTTCCAGCCTCCAAAACGACAATGAACAAATTTCTGTCCATTATAAGCCACTCAATCTATGCAATTTGTTACACCAGCCAAGGCTAAGATGAAGTTGCCTTCAACTTTTTTTTAACTTGTAGCTCCATCAGAATCTCATCGAAGCACCCTTTCTATCACACTGAAAGATGGCTTTTCTAGAGCATCCTGGAACCTCTATAAAAGTGCTTCAGAGTGAAATTAAAAAGTCTCCCTGTGGAGTAAACCAAAAAATTCTGGATGGCCTAATATAAAAGCTTATTTTTAGCAATCAGGCTGAGGAAAGCAGGCATCCCCAGGGCCTGAAAGTGATGCTCTGGAAAGACTCATTCCATGTGGCACAGCAAAAGCATCCTTGTTTGCTCCATATGGCTTGCATGTCTTCCCAAACTAAGAAGCTTCTGCTAGTGATTTTCATGGCAACCCCAGAATGAGAATCTTTCCCAAATTGCTAGCAGAATCTCTGTGGACTGTTGGGAAGCTCCTCCCTGAGATGAAGTCTGTGTCATTCCCAAGCAGACCCTCTACCTGTAGCAGCTGTCAGAACATTTGCAGATCCTGTTGGCTAGTGGGGCAGAGGTTGAGAGACTGGAGCCAAAGGTGACGGCCACAGCATGCTTGGCATGCTAACTTCCCACAGTGATTCTAGTGACTCATGTTTTCAGAGGTCTTGATAGAAGACTAGTTCCTCTGGTGTAAGTTGCAGTCTCAGAGAATCCCAGAAAGTGCACTTCAGCTCCAAAGCCTCATAAAAGTGATTCCTGAGGTTTGAAGCAGCAGGGAAACAATCAGCTGTTGTCCAGAAAAGAATAAAAGGTGAAGATCCCCCATAAGGAAGGGAAAACTGTATGCTTCATGACAAAGACTGAAAGAGCTGGAGATTATTGCTGGTGTGTGTCTCTATCCTTGGTACTAAAGGTACAGAGATGATGATATAAAAACAAACATACCACGCAGTCATGAGTCAGCAAGTTAGTTCTTACCACTGTCTCTGTTAAACCATTTTAGCTTCTTCTTAGCAACTCGTTATGCATTCCAGCCATGTTATCTGCTTTGACCTACTTTCCTTACTTTGCAAGAAGGGAAAATCTCTGCAGGAACTAGACTCAATCAATATCCAAGTTCCAACCAATTATCAAGTGAGCCAAACCACAGTTTCAGCCTCCAATTTTTGCAATAGACCTTCAAGAAAAATATAGCCTCTTATTCGTTGGATTTATATCTTGTTGTCATTCTGTATAATTTGTAGAATTGTGTTGGTAAGTCCAGTACAATGAAAACAATGGCAGAGAATTAACTCAGCAACTGCTTTTTTTAGTTCTCTGTAGAAAAGAGCTCCTCCAAAATCTTGGCATGTTCTCCTTGGGACTAAATCCAATGACACAACTTTTGCTGCCAGTCACTGTGTACTTACATGGCACTTACTCAAGCAATAGAAACACATGCTGAATATTTGTCTTGATATATTTATTTTATTTGAAAATTATTCCATCTATTGTCAAAAGGTATCTGAGGCAGCTTACAAGAAATGTACAAGATAATGCAATCAAAATAGCGATGGAAAGGGAATATCAAAAACCACAATGAGAGAGTGAGAATATAAAGATCATAACTACATTGGCTAATAGAGGGGATAAGCAGTAACTTTCTCTCTGACAACATAGGAAATGTTGTGATGTATTGGAAAGATCAAGGGATTTTGATTCAGACAGACTGGGTTGGTATCCCAGAAACTTAATTTAATAAGGGAATTTAGGGAAGCTACCAATCCTTCCTGAGTTCGTGTTTTCTATATCAAGCTAGTAATACACACTTCATAGAATTGTGAGGAGTAAATAATAACACTTATGTAATAAAAATAAATACACAGATGGTAACTATGTGCCTGGCCCTATTCTGGGCACTGGGCATGTATTACTTCATAGACTTCTGAATAAGGATCCTATGAAGTAAGTTTTTCTACTATCCCAGTTTTACTAATTGGAAAACTGTGGCACAGAAAGGGTAGGCAAGATGCTTATATATGTATATAACATATATAATATATATATAACATATATACACTCTATATTATTTTTTGTCAGAGAGTGCATGAGTTTATCAGAGAGAGAAAGAGAGACAGAGAGAGAGAGGGAGAAGCACATCCCCAGTGGGGTATGGTCACACAATCCCTTCTCCTCCAGATTTCCCATAGTCAGTCATGTGGGATCCAGCTCCCTTAACCACTACGCCATGGAGCTGGCTGTAGAGTCCATATTCTCTCTCTCTCTTTTTTTTTTCCCCATTACATGGATATATCTTTTTTCTTTTATTTCTTTTCATTATTTTTACATTTTTCCACAGACATTTACTTCACATATCAAAAGCTTTTGCTCATACTCCATAATCAGTTAATAAACAACTTTCAAATTTTCAAAATACTGAATCTTAAAGATAATGTTCAAAATATTTCTTATAATTTTATATAATTTTGTTTGTGACTCTATAACAACAGACAGTAAGGTTTTAAATATTTTTAAGAAAATATTTACATGTCTACTACTCAAATGGTTGAGAAGCAAATGCCCAGCTCACAAGTCAGGCATACACCTTCTCAATTCAGCCCTTCCTACCAAGTATTCTGTGATATACCATCTGCTAGCAAAGATCAGTATCTTTTTCTTCCTTCAACATCTTTCTCAAGATAATCCTCTGGTGTGGTTGCTCTTTTGCAATCTCTAATGATTACAATGCTGGCCTGGAAAAGTCCAGGTTATTTTACGTTATAAATTTTTTCATATATCTTCTCTAATCCTCTCTGCCAGGCAGAACTATTTATGGTGCCAGGCCATCTTTCTAAGAGCTTCTGTTCACTTACTTGAGATCCACCTTAGTTCCATAGTTTCCTGGAAACTTCAGATATGACATTCCAGTCATAACTCTGTCCAATAATGAGTATTTCCAATTTCTGATTCAATGTAAGAAGCATTACTGGACTTATACAAATAACATTTCTGCAAAAAAATAAAAATACTCCCAAATATTTTCTAATTCTAGAGGGGTCAGGAAGGAAGAAAAGTTTATGTTTCCATTTAAAGAAACAAACAAGAAAAATATTTTAACAAATTGCTGAACCTATCAACCACTCAGAAGAAAGTTAAATGTTTAAATTGAGAAAACAAAGCATAGTAAGAAAAAAATCAGTAATGTTTTACTCAAAAGTCATAAAATTCTATTTCATTAGTTCAGTCCTCAATTTAAACTCTCTTCTGTAGAATATGCAGTGTTACTGTGGTTCAATCTTTCTGTTTAAATCCTAGAAGGTAACATTCAATGTTATTGTTGATATTTCTTGTCCCTACCATTAAATTGATCATTTTCTTGGTTGCCTTTTGTTTTCTTATTTCTTTGTGTGTCTTTAGTTTTCCTGGTAGAGCACTCCTTTCATAACTTCTTGAAGAGTGGGGTCTGCTATTGGCAAATTCTTTCAGGTCTTATTTATCTGAGAATGTTTTTATCCTTTCTTTCCATATGAAAGATAACCTTGCCAGGTATAATATTCTTGGTTGAAACTGTTTGGTTTTGTTTGTTTGTTTGTTTTTTGGAGAGGTTTTCGCTACAGGGCGCGTGCGCTCGCCAGACAGAGAGAGACATAGAGACAGAAAGCGAGAAATCACCCCCCAGGGGGGATGG
>NW_006206682.1:336125-404173 GCF_000334495.1 Tupaia belangeri chinensis
CGCTAACTGCTGGTTCCCATTTTTTTTTTTTGGGGGGGGGAGAGGTTTTTGCTATAGGGTGCGTGCGCTTGCCTGACAGACAGAGAGAGACACAGAGACAGAAAGCGAGAAATCACCCCCCGGGGGGATGGCCATGCTGCAATCCCTTCTCCTCCATTCTCTCGGGATCTTGGGCACGCACGCACACGCGTCCGGCATGAGTTATAAGCCACCGGGTCTGGGACTTGAACCGCGGTCGACTACGTGGGAGTCCAGTGACATAGCCATTACACTAACTGCTGGTCCCTCCGAAACTGTTTTTCATTTAACATTTTGAATATACTTTCCCATTCTTTCCTTGCTCTCATTGTTTCTGATGAGAGGTCAGAGGTTAGCCTGATTGGATAACCTTTATAAGTGACCTGACATTGCTCTCTTGCCAATTTTAGTATCTTGTCTTTGTCTGTAGATTTGGCCAGTCTTGCTATGATGTGCCTTGGAGAAGATCTTCTTAGGTTGATTCTATTAGGGGTCCTTGGTATTTCTTGGGTCTGGATATTTGAATGCCTCTCTAGGTTTGGAAAGTTTTCTTCCAGGATTTCATGGAATAGATTATCAATGCCCTTATTAGTTTCCTCACCTTCTGGGACACCGATTATCTAGATGTTTGGGTGATTAATGCTGTCTAGTATTTCTCGTATAGTATTCTCATTGTTTTGGGTTATTTTATTAGTTTTTTTGGTTGTTTTTCCTATATCAGAAGTTTGGCATTCGGTATCCGAGATTCTATTTTCTGCATGGACTAATTCGTTTTTAATAATTTTGACGGAGGTTTTGATTTTCTGAAAAGCAGCCTTCATCTCTAATAGCTCCATTTGATTCGTTTTTATGCTGTGTATTTCCTCTTTCAGATCTTTTGGGTTATTTTATTAGTTTTTTTGGTTGTTTTTCCTATATCAGAAGTTTGGCATTCGGTATCCGAGATTCTATTTTCTGCATGGACTAATTCGTTTTTAATAATTTTGACGGAGGTTTTGATTTTCTGAAAAGCAGCCTTCATCTCTAATAGCTCCATTTGATTCGTTTTTATGCTGTGTATTTCCTCTTTCAGATCATGGAAGAACTTCCACATCTCCTGGAACTCATTGTCTTTTTTCTTCTGCAACTTCTGAAGTTCATTATCTCTCAGCTCCTGCATCTCATTTAGCTTTGTCATTATAAATATTCTGAATTTTCTATCAGACATTTATCTTTGGGCAGGGCACAGAGCAGGATGGAGGGTGGTTGAAGTCACTGGCTGTTTATACCAACATGTTTCATGACAGATTTCGGTGGGTGCTAAAGGTGTGGACCACTGAGCTCTGCCCCTTTCCAGTATTTGACGGTGTTGGTTAGTTGGAATGAAGGGGAGTTAATCCACACCCATAGCTTCCCTTACTGCAAACTGTCTACCTCAACTTCTCCAATCTACAATAGTCTCCATAAAACACACATTACCTCTTCTGGGTGCTTGTCAAACAGTCTGCTTCAACAAAATACTACCACTGTTTACGTTATGCTGGATGATGAAACGAAGGAATTTGGGGAGAAGAAAATCTCACAATTTCCAACATGTACGTAAGCAAGAAACTACCTCACCAGCAAGGGGATAATTCAGCTCCGCACCACCTGAAGTAATCAAGAGCAGAGGCCACAGGAGTGGTCCTGAGACAGCTGTAACACCGAAATGATGGATTTAAGCATCGTTCACTCTGGATCACAAGTCTGCATTATGCACTTGAGGGTTTTCTAAAGTACTGAAGGCAAGAGCAATTAATTTGCACACTCTTTCAAGACTTACAAAACCTTGGATTTCAGCATATCTGTGTCCAAAGGATTATAGCTAAAAGAAACTGAGTCAGCTTTTTCTCTCAGAAAATTATTCAAGGGGAAGGGAAACAGCTGTACTTTATGCTGCTCTGGACAATGTGGTCACCACTGACACTGCTAAGCAATGTACCTTATAGAGATTTCCAGTTCAGAGAGGAAACTGACTTTCATTTGACTCTCTCCATTCTATCCCGACTCATGCACACTTACAGACACTCAAATACACACTAACAAACACACAAGGATTACTATGGGGTCATTTAAGTTTTATAATATTAAGAAGCATAAGGTAGCTAAAAGTTGCTACATATTTTGAACACACTGAAAAATAAAAAATTGTTACAAGAAAAATTACCAACAAGCGAAAGTTACCCACTAAAATCTGCTGTGCATCTTTTTTTTTTTTTTTTTTTGCCAGAGGGTACATGTGCTCACCAGAGAGAAAGAGGGAGAGAGACAGAGATAGAAAGAGGAGGAGGAGATAGAGAGTGTCCCCCAATAGGGCATGGTCACGTCGGAATCTTTTCTCCCCCATTTCTCCATCCCATCAGGATTTTGAACACACATGCATACATGCCCAGCATGTTTCACAAGTTTCTAGTTCAAAACTCAAACTGTGTTTCTCAAACTGCTGGGCCTGGGATTTGAACTGCCTGGTCAGCCATGTGGGATCTGGCTCCTTATACCGCTATGCCCTGGGACCAACCCCTGCTTTGCATTTTAATTCAAGTTTAGCCCAACCTAACACAGTGGTCACAGTGCTATTAGGCACTCAGTAAATCTTTGTTGAATAAATGAATTTATGGATACCACATATTTTTTAGGCAAAAACCCAAGATATAAATGGAAAAATTGAGGAATTTATATAATTTCCAGGAAGAGGGTGTTAGCTCTTAGCTGTGATAAGAAAAAGAATTTGGTCTGATGTTTACCCATATTTATGCTGGGCATAGAGTTATATTTTAGGGATGATAAATTCAGACCTTCAAGCTTTAAAAATATGTAGAAAATAAGAGAAAATGCTTTCACCATAAAATGTCACTGACTTGAAATTCAAAGTACATTAGCAACTAGGTTTTTAAAAAAAATCCTCTTAACACTTGACTCAAAATCATATCCTTTAAATGTTAAGGTGAAACTATGTTGTGATTTTCCATAGTTAAATTTGCTTCTGAAACTATTCTTCCTTCTGATAGCTTTCTCTTCATTCTTCCCCCATTGTGTGACATTTAAAAGAGCATTAAAATAAGAGTTTACATCAAAAGTATGTGAGACAAAACCATAAGGAAAATGTCCATCGCACCACATATCAAAGCTATCTGTTATACTCTCTTTGTACTTAGTCATATCTGTCCATTCACAAAGCTTACACTTAGTGGATATCTCTTCAAATATTTACTGAGCACCATGTGGCAGGCACTGTGCCCAGCATGAGGGATGAAACAGATCACTCTTGCCCCATAGAGGTAACAGTGAGGGTAGACAGACAGATACTAAATGATCACACAATTCATTCATTGAAATTGTGATTTGGACCATAAAGTCAAGTGCAGTCTTCTTTATCAAGGACAACGGACTTAATTCTTGCATTAGCGGCAGCTACTGAACGATTTTCATCGGGAAGTGATGTGACCAGATCCACTTTCAGTCACTCTGGCCAAAATGAGACAAGAGGACTTGAGTGAGTCAGGGCATATGTTGAGCAATCAATGAGCAGTCTGAGCTAAAAGAAACTGAGTCAGCTTTTTCTCTCAGAAAATTATTCAAGGGGAAGGGAAACAGCTGTACTTTATGCTGCTCTGGACAATGTGGTCACCACTGACACTGCTAAGCAATGTACCTTATAGAGATTTCCAGTTCAGAGAGGAAACTGACTTTCATTTGACTCTCTCCATTCTATCCCGACTCATGCACACTTACAGACACTCAAATACACACTAACAAACACACAAGGATTACTATGGGGTCATTTAAGTTTTATAATATTAAGAAGCATAAGGTAGCTAAAAGTTGCTACATATTTTGAACACACTGAAAAATAAAAAATTGTTACAAGAAAAATTACCAACAAGCGAAAGTTACCCACTAAAATCTGCTGTGCATCTTTTTTTTTTTTTTTTTTTGCCAGAGGGTACATGTGCTCACCAGAGAGAAAGAGGGAGAGAGACAGAGATAGAAAGAGGAGGAGGAGATAGAGAGTGTCCCCCAATAGGGCATGGTCACGTCGGAATCTTTTCTCCCCCATTTCTCCATCCCATCAGGATTTTGAACACACATGCATACATGCCCAGCATGTTTCACAAGTTTCTAGTTCAAAACTCAAACTGTGTTTCTCAAACTGCTGGGCCTGGGATTTGAACTGCCTGGTCAGCCATGTGGGATCTGGCTCCTTATACCGCTATGCCCTGGGACCAACCCCTGCTTTGCATTTTAATTCAAGTTTAGCCCAACCTAACACAGTGGTCACAGTGCTATTAGGCACTCAGTAAATCTTTGTTGAATAAATGAATTTATGGATACCACATATTTTTTAGGCAAAAACCCAAGATATAAATGGAAAAATTGAGGAATTTATATAATTTCCAGGAAGAGGGTGTTAGCTCTTAGCTGTGATAAGAAAAAGAATTTGGTCTGATGTTTACCCATATTTATGCTGGGCATAGAGTTATATTTTAGGGATGATAAATTCAGACCTTCAAGCTTTAAAAATATGTAGAAAATAAGAGAAAATGCTTTCACCATAAAATGTCACTGACTTGAAATTCAAAGTACATTAGCAACTAGGTTTTTAAAAAAAATCCTCTTAACACTTGACTCAAAATCATATCCTTTAAATGTTAAGGTGAAACTATGTTGTGATTTTCCATAGTTAAATTTGCTTCTGAAACTATTCTTCCTTCTGATAGCTTTCTCTTCATTCTTCCCCCATTGTGTGACATTTAAAAGAGCATTAAAATAAGAGTTTACATCAAAAGTATGTGAGACAAAACCATAAGGAAAATGTCCATCGCACCACATATCAAAGCTATCTGTTATACTCTCTTTGTACTTAGTCATATCTGTCCATTCACAAAGCTTACACTTAGTGGATATCTCTTCAAATATTTACTGAGCACCATGTGGCAGGCACTGTGCCCAGCATGAGGGATGAAACAGATCACTCTTGCCCCATAGAGGTAACAGTGAGGGTAGACAGACAGATACTAAATGATCACACAATTCATTCATTGAAATTGTGATTTGGACCATAAAGTCAAGTGCAGTCTTCTTTATCAAGGACAACGGACTTAATTCTTGCATTAGCGGCAGCTACTGAACGATTTTCATCGGGAAGTGATGTGACCAGATCCACTTTCAGTCACTCTGGCCAAAATGAGACAAGAGGACTTGAGTGAGTCAGGGCATATGTTGAGCAATCAATGAGCAGTCTGCTACAGTAGTACCTTCCACCAAAGGCCACATTCCAGGTGACATATGATCATGGCATGATCTAGAGTGATACCACTGGAGATGGTGAGAACAACAGTAACGCATCTGATAATAGTAACCAAGGCTGTCATTTGCTGTGCCACTCTCCTGTTTAAGCAATTTCAATTACTATTCATTTAATACCAATTTTTATTATTAAGGACACAGGCATAAAGAAGTTCAGTATCCTGTCCGTGGTCACACACCTAGCAGTGGCATGAACTCAGAGACACAGTCTCTAAAGCTCAAGTTTGTAACTGCTCTATAAGCTTCTAAACTGAATTAGACCTTCTGACTGCTCGGACAACTACCTGGTTTTCCAGAGTGCTGGCAATTTATTCATTCCCTGCCCAGTCCTTTTCACTGCTGTTCAACAGGTTAAAGATTTTCTCATGGGTCAGCTAAAGAGAACACTTTCAGTGGGAATTCTCTATGCCTTGTTCTTATTTCCCATGCTCTTCCTGGTCTTAAAAATGAATGTGTCTTGAGATTGCATGCATTGACCTGTACTGAAAATTCACATTGGAATTTCTTCATGAAATTCTTTTCTGCACAAACCATGGGTCATAGAACAGAGCTCAGCTGTAAATTCTGATGCCTCCATTTGAAAAGATCTGTTAATGTTGAGAATAAATATGACTCATCAATCTTGAGCAGCAGATGTAAGCTGAAGAAAATTGTTAATTTACAGGGTCACTTCACTATGGGAGCCTGAACAGAAATGTCAATTTATAAGTTGTGACCCTATTACTGATTTTACTGTTTGAGACAGTGTTGCATTAAAATGAACTAGATGGACTAGGAGCTGGGCTGACTCCGGTCCGGTCAGAAGTTAGCAGATCCAGGGACCAGGAAACTCAAAGAGCCTGCCAGGTGTCTGCAATGTTCCCGAGGAAAGGCGGAATGGCAGAGAGGTCTGCTTATCAGGAAGGAATAAGTGGGAAGGGATTGAGAATCAAGATATGAGGCAGAGTCCAGAGAGTTAAGCTTTTAGAACTGGAAAGGATCATCTAGCCCAATATGCTGAAGCCCAAGATCAAGAGAGAACATATAGCAGAACTAGTTTAAAAACCCATCTCTCCATACCACATTATCTCCATAAATAAAGCTCTGACAATTTCAAAAGGGAACTTCTTACGAGTCCTCCTCTTGTACCTTTACGTCCCTCTACCAATTCCATTTTCCACCTAAAAGCCAGAACGTTCTTAAAAGATAAAGCAGACTGAGGTCAGCAGGTGGTATGGTAGTTAAGGCTCTAGACTCCAATATGGCTGACCACGGTCCAGGCATGGACCAAGCAGCTTCAAAATCACGCCAGGGCATATGTATGCATGCCCAAAATCCCATGAGGAGAGAGAGGAGACAGGATTGTGATGTGGCCATACCCCTAGGGGCAATTTCTCACTTTCTCTCTCTGTCTCTGTCTCTCTCTCTCTCTCCAGCAAGTACATGCGCAACTATGGTAAAAAAAAAAAAAAAGATAAAGTAAATCATGTCATTTACCTGCTCAAAACTGCCAATGTGTGTTCAAAACACAGAATAAGATCCAGGCTCCTTACCCTTAGTCTCTGAGGGCTGGCCTCTGCTGACCTTCGCAATGCAGCCCACCATATGGCCGCCACACCAGCTTTTCTCTGGTCCTCCAATAAACCAAGCTGATCCCACTTTGGGGCTCTGAACACTTACCCCTCACACCCTGTAAAAGTTTGGCTTTTCTCACCCTTCAGCTTAACTGTCACCTCGTCAGAAAAGCCTCCGTTTATAGCCTCCTCCCTATACCCCACCACTCTCTTCCCCACTGTTAGTGTTTAGCTAGAACCCTAACATGATTTTATGATCCATGAGGGCTGGTCGTAGGACTCAGTTGGCACTGCATCCAGCACCTAAAATAAGGCCTAGAGGAGTAGGAGCTTACTTACTGAACATATCAAAGTATCATAAAACTATCATGCTCCTCCTGTAGAGTGAATGTGTTTTCTTCTTTTTTTGGCAGCGGAGAGGTCTTTGGGAGTATGTGCTCACCAGAGAGACAAAAAGTGAGAAATCACCCCGCAGGAGTGATGGCAACGCTACAATCCCTTCTCCTCCATTCTCCTCTATGGATATTGGGCACACACGCACATGGCCTGGCATGAGTTTAAGCCGCTGGGTCCAGGACTCAAACTGTGGTCAACTGCATGGGAGTCCTGCAACATGGCAATTACACCAACTGCTGGTCCCTGAATGTGTTTTCATAATGTTTCAGTTTTCAAGTTCCGGAAATAGAACATATAAAGAAGAAAAGCAAGGAGAGAAGAAATGAAGCTGCCCATAGAGTGGTTTTAATAAGGATTAAATATATATTTATTAAGCCCTATCTTATACATGCTATTTTTTAACTTCATACTTTGCAGAAAGAAAATTGTGACTGCCAAAATTACAAAAATGTGGTTTTGATTTATAATAATGTAGAAATAGTTTTAATAAGTTGTTAAATCTTGTTTATTTCTGGGGCTTCACTGAATTTTCCTTTTCATGAAATTATTATTTAAAGTTCTAGTCAGGGAATTAATGTCAATGATTTAAATGAATTTCTTTATATGCAATTAATTTGGATTGGAAGACAATAAAACAGTTGGAATTACTTTTAACAAATTGTACATTTTTTCCCCTTCATGTGCTCTATTGATAGCATTAGAGAAAGTTACTGCTGTAGTTTCATATTTAACATGGACGTATTTGGTTTGGTGGGAATGAGAGAGCTAAAAAAAAAAAAAATCCACATGCTCCTCACATATACCTTAAAGTAATAAAAACACCAAGAGGTCAGGATTTCCTAATAAGTAACATTCAATCATGTTCTATGTATTTGAATTTTGTTTTAAAGAAATTAGTTTGGGGAGAAAACATCCCAGAGAGAGAAGCTGAACTTTAAGGAGATAAATAAATTAATGTGTAATGCATTTTTAAACTCATGAATAGCTAATGAGTTTCTTAACCTGTAAAAGCATTAGGTATTTTTCCCTAGGAGAGATGGGGTTTACCTAATATCTCAGAAATGTAAAAGCACTTACAAGAAAGGCTTAGTGATTTAAAGAAGAAAAAGGTAGTTTTCTGACTCCCTAAAACTAGACACAACTACAGTTTTAACTGCCCAATAATTTAGTCAAACTGGAAGACAATATTAAAAATGTTACAGGGAGCAGCTGAGAAGTTGATGTATCATTAGGCTGCAAACTGTGTTCTGGAAACAGCCAAAATTAATGATGGCAAAGTCTCTGAGCAAATGCAAAGAAAAAGACTTGAAAAACTGATTTATCGTCTATGAAAAAGTAGAGCAGATTAGACATACTTTATTTACTTTGAGGATAATGACATTAATCCTTTGGAATTCAGAACCAAAATATATTAAAGAAAACCATGAATATAAAACAAGAGAGCAAAATAGATCTAAGAGAGAGCTGTTATTTGGATGCCCACCACAAAGCAACTTTTGGTGGATGAAGCTCCTTCCTGTCAATAATCATTCAAACCTCTACATTACCAGGGGCACATCCTATTCTGCCCTCCCTCAAGATGAAAGCTACTTGGAAAGCAGGGTAAAACAGGATAAAGAAAACTGCATGGATAACAGGGTAATGAAACAGGATAATTAATTCCACGCAGATAGATGCATTCAATCTGAAGCCCCAATTAGCCTATTCCAGAATCAACCAGTTCACATCATTGAACGTATATCAAGTCAGGGCCCAAAAGTATATGCATACCCCTCAACGGGAAATTTTGCAGACATCACCCAAATGTTAGTAAATCTAATCCTAAATCAAGTTGGATTAACAATGAAACTGAAAATTGTTTAACCTTCATGCACCTACGTTACACCCATGTTTCAGTGGGGAAAACAAAATACAAGGAGTTCAGGAACTTTCCCCAAGGACAAGTAGCTGGTAACTGACAATGTAATATTTGAAGCCAGGCACTCTGGCTCCTGTTTTCACACTTTTCTTTGTGTATGTGTGCAAGTTTACTACAGGGCACTTGCACCTTCCCTCATTCCCTTCTCCATTCTCCTCTCGGTATTATGGGCACACGCTCACACACGACCAGTGTGTTTATCAAGCGACCAGGTCCAAGACCTGAACCACACAGTTGGATGTGGGATCCAGCACCTTAACCTCTACATCACCGGTTGCTCCAATACTACATCCTCTTAATGATGATACAATTAAGCCACTTACTGAGATTCTTGTTTAACTGTCACAGTTCTACATGAATACAGTTAGGTTTCTTGTGAAGATGCCATGACACCCTCATGCCTGGGTACAGGCATGGGGGTTAGAGGGCCTCTGTTCAGACAGAAGTCATTACACCCGTCTATTTCTCACCAAAGTGTTCACTGGGTTTCTCCCATGTGGGGCACTAGCATTAAACAACTCATCAGTAAAACTGAATGTCTTTTTCTCTTGAGAAAGAGAGAGAGAGAGCCTGGACAGGGTCTCACTATGCTGCAATCTTCCCCCAGCCTCCCAGCCAACCAGGATCATAGACATGCTCAGTGTGTCCAAGTTGACCTGAGATCTGAACCCGGGTCTTCCATATGGCTCCAGCATCACACAGCTGTGCCTTAATGCTTGTGCCATCAAAAGATTAATTCTTTTTAGTTTTCAAAATATAGATTTTTGGGGTCATGAATCTGTTTATTTTCATCCACATGTACTGAGTTTTAACCTCAGACTACGGAAGGTGCATGTCTAATTCGATATAGTTCATACACAGAATTAGAAATTATAAGGATTCAATTATCATTTCAACAAATATAGCCAAAGTTTCTGTATTTTAAAAATGACCTACAAGTCACAGTGTAGCCCATATGGTGGCACTGCAAGTAGTATTACTCAAATTCCAATATGTCTAAAAGAATCTGTACACCCCTTTAAGTGTGTTAATAGTGATATTTAAGATATATTTTATAAAATGTTTGAAATGCCCTTTCAGTTGAATTTAACCAATACAACTCAGTATCTTTCAACAATATAAATTAAGCAAGTCTCTTTTCAAAAGGCATAATAATGGGGTCTGATGGCGACACTGTGGTAAAACCTGACACCTGGCAAGGCAATCCCACAGGGGAAGGTTCCTGATTCAAGTCCGAAGAAAAGTCCTGATACAATGTAACTGCCTAGTGCACAACATTTAGTATACATCTTAAAATATTAATTCAATTATTCTTGCTGGGGTAGGGTTGAACAAATAAAGCTCTTTCAAGCCCATGCACAGAAGAGAGGAGCTTCTGCTTGAGATCTTTCCTAAAATGTCTCTCGTTTTATAGCTCTAACAGCAAAGGTCCCTCCTCAGCCCCTGTGCTTAGGCATTTATGTAATTCTGGGAGAACACAGAGCATATTAGCCATAGTCACTGACTTTGATAAATCACCTAGGTTCTATGGAACGCAAAAGGATATTGTAAGTAGGAATGCAATACTGTCCATGATAATAGCTAGAGGTCTCCAGAGAAAGGCACACATTTAAATATGGCAAAACCTAGGAATGAGGATGGTGAACAGCCAGGGCCTAGTTTCAGCTCCACTGAGTGGCAAATAACAGTAGATGATGGTCTATCTGCCATCAGCCATCATCCTTCTGAAAGCTGCCTTCATGCAGACCAATGCACACCATTGATCATCACTGGTCTGCAGATGGTCATTTTGGCTACGCCACTTTAAAGGGGATCCACCAGACTTGTTTTACCGTTTGTTTTTAATATTAAAACCATATTGTGAGCTGGGCCAGCAGATGGTGCAGAAGTTAAGGCATCTGGATCCCATATGGCCAACTGAACAGTTCAAGTCCCAGACATGGCAGCTTGAAAAACATGTTGGGCCCATGTGCAGGCATGCCCAAAAATCCCAAGAGGAGAGTAGAAAAAAAGGGATTAAGGCATGGTCATCTCCCTTAGGGATGATTTCTCATTTTCCTTTTCTTTCTGTCTCGTTCACTCAGTCTGTCTCCAGCAAGCACACACACCCTAAAGCAAACTGAAACAGACATACTGTGAGCATAACATTTTCCATCTGATCACACTGCAGATGAGTTTATATGCCCTAGCTTAGACTTGCAACATCACTTACAACAAGAACATCTTCTTGTCATGTTCCTAAACCCCTCTGTACTCTACTGATGTTGGAGAAAGAATATTGGACTCAGGGTCAAAATATCAGCTCAAGGGAACCAGCAGTTAGTGTAATGACTATGTTGCTGGACTCCCACGTAGACGACCGCGGTTCGTGTCCCGGACATGGTGGCTTAAAACTCACGCTGGGTGCGTGTGCATGCGTGCCCAGGATCCTGAGAGGAGAATGGAGGAGAGGGGATTGCAGCGTGACCATCCCCCCGGGGGGTGATTTCTTGCTTTCTGTCTCTAATGTCTCTCTCTGTCTGTCTGGCGAGCGCACGCACCCTATAGCGAAAAATCTCTCCAAAAAAAATATATATATCAACTCAAGTCTGAACTAGCCCACTAGTTAACTGTGTGATCATGAACCTGGCCTCCCTGAAGACAATAATCTGCTCATCTGTCTTCATAGGTGGATACAGTGATCTAATAACTGTGAACTAATCTGTGAACTAATAACACAGTTGAAAGTCTTTTTCAAAGGTATAAAAATGGGATCTGATGGTGACACAGTGGTAAAAACCTGACACCTGGCAAGGTAATCCACAGGGGAAGATGCCTGATTCAAGTCCAAAGACCTCTCTGAGCACACTGAGTGTATACCTCCCCATGATCTGGGACTGGCCAAAGCTGGGGGTGGACCATGGTATAAAGATCTTGTTGAGAGTAATGTCTCTCTCTCATGGAAGAAATAAATAAACCTTAAAAAGATAAAGTAAAATGTTGTTTTTCAATATTAGTTCTACCATAGAAAAAATTCTGATAAAATATAAAATAATTTAAAATATGCCTCACAAGTAGTTTTACATATTAATATGCATGTATGCGTGTAACTGAAACGTAAGTTTCTCTCTCTTTGTGGACTCGTGTGTACTGAACATGTTCTGCTAGTTTCAGATCTTACGCATGGCTCACCATGTCCAGCCCTGATTACTATGGAAAATTTTATTTTCAGAGTGATTAACAGTCATTTTTCTCCTTAACATTGCTATTTAGCTGAGCTAGTGACAATCTTCTCAGGAAAAAAAAAATTTCCTTAAAACACTATTATGTTAAAAAATAACCACAGTCCACTTTAAAACTGAATTAGTGATAGATTTTCCTGAGCAGAATTCCCCCTTAAGTAATTTAGCAGCAAAAATGTTTACTCCTGGAAAACGCCTGTTTCCCAGGGATTATTAATCATACTTTATTGGGAAGTAATCAGTTACATGGTTTACTTTCCCACCCCTTTTAAAAATTTAAATGCTGAGATACTTATTTTTGCTATGAAAATCTACCCAGTAATTACCATATTTACTTTTCATTTATGGGGGAATAATCTGTTTTAATTAAGCCTAACTGAAGAACTTTTATCAGATGTAATTATCCCTTTCGATAAATATGTCTCCACTAATTACATTTAACCATGGGATTTATAGCTCTTAAGTCATTTAGTACGAAACATAATAAATCTTTAGTAATACATGCTAAATTACTATAAATTAATTCAGATCATTAACATAATAAACAAATTAGGATAATTTTGCTTAATTAGTTTGGGTGGTTAACTCAAAATCCCATGTAAGCGTCATGGTAATCTCGCCTTTTACCATTATTTCTGAATGACACATTTTTCAAACAAATCTATTTTAATATTTAAATATAAAGCAGACCCCTTCTCGTAGGTCTTAATCCTTTGATAATTGATTATTTTCAGAGAGGAAATATAATTGACTGTCTTTTAGTTCTTGAACTTAATAAAATTTTATTACCTAATATATTTCAAGTAAAAATATTTTGTACTTCCTACTTAATTAATTTTTATTTTCTGTTTCAACAAATGCATCCCAGGACCAGCCACAGTAACGTGCACTGGATGCTGCTACTTGGCAGACTGAGGCGCCAGTTTCAATTTCCAGTCCACCATGAAAAGCCAGGCATGGTAGTCCCAGCTACTCAGGAGGCTGAGGCAAGAGGGTCATGACATGGACCTTGTCTAAAACATCACACATGTTATCTCGTTTTCCTCCTCTCTTCCTTTCATACCACACAAAAAAAGAAAAAATATACATTCCAATGAGATTTGCTCTGTGTGTGTATATGTATGTGTGTGTGTGTGTGTGTGTGTGTGTGTATATATATAATACATTTTCTGGAAGCTTGAGTCTTAATTTAGGTGAAAGAAGGAAAGTATGTAGCAAAGAAAGGGAATAGTAAACTAGAAAACAGAAAAACTTAGAACAAACAAAAGGAAATATGTCTTTCACAGTGAATGGATATTCATTATCCCAAGAGATGATGCAGACCCAAACTGTAGTGACCTTCCAAAACAATCCAGTTAAATTCAGAGAAGCTAATATTCACCGGTGCCAGACCCAGGATGGGTCATTAGAGAGGCAATATGCCACGTTCTCCCACACTCCTGCCAATTGTTCCCTCTGTCCTTTTCACTGTTATTACGCAAGCAACTCCCAGGAAACTTTGAGACCCAGTTCAGGTGCTAGCTACTCTAAACAGTGTTAGAAAATAACTTTGAGGCTTTTGACAGCACTTTCTCCCATTCGTCTGCATTATCTCCCACACTGGACCATCAACTTCCAACATGGCGGGGCCCAAACACACCATCCCACATCTCAATGAGGAGGCAGCCAGGTATTGCTGCTGGCTCATGAATCTGCAGTGAATTAACCATCCTGCCCCTGACTCCCTCCCTCCCACATTCCTCTTCCATGTACAGAACCGCTGGGTATCCTTCCTGGCTGACAGCCCTCCTTATTTTCCACCACCTTTCCACCACTAGGAGGCTCCTCTGATTTCAGCTGCACCACAGCTTTGCTAAGAGAAGCTCCCTTGGCCTGTACCTTTCCATACCCTCTCTAGCTTTCTGAATCTGTGCCCAGGCCAGCCCTGAGAAACAAGGGGATTCAAGCAACATTTTAGTAATTAAGGCACAGAGTAGTTGCTCAATATGTACCTTAAATAAAAGGGAAACTCAGTATGGACATCTGAGAGCCCCTCAACCTAGGTGCCGCAAAGTGTTTAGGTGCCTGATATTTATTTCTTCATTCCATCCTTTATTTGGGAAACATTTACTTGGTAGGCACCGCTAATTGTCTTTCTCCTTATATACATTATAGATTCTCAAAGAGTACTTAATCTTCTCCAGGCCATCACTCAGCTTGATGTTGTGAGAAATCATACACACGTGTACGCCCCAGCCTCTAGTGGGCTTATCATCTGTCAGACTGTTCTCTACTCTTTATTTCTTGCCCACATGAAATCTTGTTTCCTCAGAAAGGCTTACCCTGACTCCCCATAGCGGACATGGTCTTTGGATTTTTAGACTGTCCTTACACTCTGCACACATTCTTCAGACCACTTGTTATGACATTTGTTTAAAGTCTTTCACCTCCACTAGGCTGAGAGCTCCATGAGTGCAGAGACAACGTTCGCCCTGTTCACTCTACCTAAGAGGGCCACCTCCCATAGTAAGCACTCAATGAATGACCAGTCTGGAGTAAGAAAGATCAAAAGGAGAAAATGGAGTTGGTTATGTGATTATTATATATTTTAGCTAATATTATAAATTGTTTGGTATACATCAGGCACTCTTTCAAGTTCTTTCTTCCTCTCTTCCTTTCTCTCTCTCTCTCTCTCTCTCTCTCTCAGAGAGGTGTTTTGCTATAGGGTACGTGCGCTTGCCAGAAAGACAGAGAGAGACAGAGACGGAAAGTGAGAAATCACCCCCCAGGGGGGATGGCCATGCCACAATTCCTTCTCCTCCATTCTCCTCTCGGGATCTTGGGCACACACGCACACGTGCCCGGTGTGAGTTTAAACCACCGGGTCCAGGACGCAAACTGCAGTCGACTACGTGGGAGTGCAGTGACATAGTCATTACGTCAACTGCTAGTCCCATCAAGTACTTTAACTGCATAAATTCCTTTCATCTTCACATTAACCTCAGGAGTAGACAGTATTACTATGTTAGACAGAGCATTTACATGAACCCTGTGACCAGATATTATTGTTTTGTTACATATGAAGATATAATGAGAGATAAATAATTTACAAATGTCACATAAGTAGCAACTGGCAGAACTATGATTCAAAATCATGCTCTGCTCTCAATCACTGAGCTGTAGACATTCTCTACTTCATTAGCAATGCCATCTCTGACTTTAAAAGCTTACCATATTTTCCAAAGTATTATCATATTATGCAACTGAGCAAAAAAACACTAAAAAAATTTTTTAAAAAATAAACCAGATAACTGAGTTACCTTACAGGAAAAAAGAAACAATTCAAGATGGATCATAGAGACATAAAAGTTAAAAAGAAAAGTTAGTAGAAAATATAGAATGTCTTTGTGACGTTGGGGTAAATGAAAATTTCTCAAAGAAGAACAGAAAAAATAAAAGAAAAATTTAGTAACTTAAACTTAATTTAAATATAAATATATAAAATTTATTAAAAACATTATAAAGGAAACATAGACCAGCAGATGGCATAATGGTTACATCGCTGGACTCCCATGTAGTTGACCGCAGCTCAAGTCCCAGACCTAGCAGCTTAAAACTCATACCAGGTGTTGTGCATGTGTGTGTCCCCAAAATCCCAAGAGAACAAAGGAGAAGGGATTGCAGCATGGTCAACCCCCTGGGGGGTGATTTCTCACTTTCTGTCTCTCTGGTGAGCACATGTGCCCTATAGCAAAAATCTCTCTAAAAAACAAACACACAAACAAACAAAAAACAACACTATCTAGGAATAAATAGGCAAGCCACAAATTGAGAGAAAATATCTGCAGTACATGTATTTGACAATGGACCTATGTTCAAATACATAAAGAACTCCTGTAATCCAATAATAGAAAGGCAAACAAGCCAATAAACAAAATGGACAAAAATATTTGAACTGACACTTAAAAAAAAAAGAAAACCATGGGGCCAGTCAGGTAGCACGGTGGCTATAGAAGCTGGATCCCACACAACCAGCTGCACAGTTCAAGTCCCAGTCTTGGTAACTTGAAAAATCACATTGGGTGCATGTGCATGTGTGCCCAAAATTCCAAAAGGAGAATGGGATTGTAGCATGGCTCTCCCCTGCCCCCTGGTGGGGGTGTGTCATGGGGGTGATTTCTCACTTTCCCTCTGTCTCTCTCTAGCGAGGGCAGGCACCCTATGGAAAAAAATAAATAAATAAAAATAAAAAGCTATTATCTGAGTCAAAAAATCTAAGCTAAAAATAAAGGGGGTGGGTAGGGCAGCCAGTGATGTGCTAATTAAAATGGTTGGATCCAGGTGGGACCAGCAGTTAGCGTAATGGCTATGTCGCTGGACTCCCATGTAGTCGACGGTGGTTCATGTCCCGGACCCAGTGGCTTAAATTCATGCTGGGTGAGTGTGTGTGCGCGTGCCCAAGATCCCGAGAGCAGAATGGAGGAGAAGGGATTGTGGCATGCCCATCCACCCTGGGGGGTAATTTCTTACTTTCTGTCTCTCTGTCTCTCTGTCTGTCTGGTGAGCGCACGTGCCCTATAGCAAAAACCGCTAAAAAAAAAAAAAAAAAAAAAAAAAAACACTAAAATGGTTGGTTGATGGCATAGTTTGTGTCCCACACCCTGCAACTTAAAAAAGACAGAGGGTCTGTGTGCATGAGTACTCAGAATCACAAAAGGAGAATGGAGGACAAGAGACTGCAGCATGGCCATTTCCCCTGGGGGTTAATTTCTCACTTCCTCCTCCTCACTCTCTCTCTCTCTTCCTTTCCCATTATGAGTCCACACAACTTATAGGAAATTTAAATAAAAAAGAAAGTATTCCATCTCATGAAATTCTAAAACAGGCAAAACTAAACTTGGTGATAGAAATTAGATGAGTAGCTCCATTTGCAATGGTAGAGAAGGGAGAAGTAACGGGGAGGGCCAGAAGGGAAGTTTCTGAGGTGGTACAACTATCCTGTGCCTTGATATACATCCACTAGTAGATTCAAAGGGAGAAAAAAAGACACAAAAATGAAGTTATCTGTTGATGATAATGTCTTTGATTTGACTAATATGTACTATAATCATTCTGGGAAAAACCATGTTGTACACCGTAAAGACATACAGTGACTAAAAGTAAATAAAAAATAAATTTTAAAAAAGAATGGTACATTTAATATCTGAGGATTCTACTGTATATAAGTTATAGCTCTTTTTATTTATTTATTTTTTTGAGAGGTTTTTGCTATAGGGAGCATGCATTCACCAGAAAGATACAGACAGAAAATGAGAAATCACTCCCCAGGGGGTGGTCACACCACAATCCCTTCTCCTCCATTCTCCTCTCAGGATCTTGGGCACACACGCACACACACGCACACGCCCAGCGTGAGTTTAAGCCACTGGGTCTGGGACTTGAACTACGATTGACTACATGGGAGTCCAGGGACATAGCCATTACGCTAACTGCTGGTCCTTATATCTCATTTTTTAATGAAGAAAAAATAGCCAGAGATCCACAGTGATTTTAATAACCACGGTTTTCATGCAGATAATACTAGCTTTAAAAATTATGAAAAAAAATTATGGTAAGGAGGAGACCAGCAGATGGCATAATGGTTACATCACTGGACTCCCACATAGACAAAGGTGGTTCAAGTCCCGGACCCAGTGGCTTGAAAATCACCCTGGATGTCAGTGTGGCATGCCCAAAATCCTAAGAGAAGAATAGAGGAGAAGGGATGCAGCATGGCCATTCGCTGGGGGGTTATTTCTCACTTTCTGCCTTTCTGTCTCTCCAGCGAGAACATATACCCTATAGCAAACATCTCTCTAAAAAAGAATAAAAAATGATGTTAACAAGGTGAATGGGCAAAAATAAATAATCATTAGTCCATGCCAGTGTTCATCTGAACATAGTGGCAGATTTAAATTTTTATTTTAACCCAGATGATATTAATATTCTTTTAACATTTTATGATAAAATATTGTTAATTGCTTGGCCTCCAGCTAAGAGCAAATGTTAGACCCTGTGCTAGAGTAGTATATCCTCCTTTGGCCAAGAGATGGACTCTGGGATCAGCTATGCTTCCTACCCTCACTCAGAGTGATAGATGCTTTCAAAGACCCTGAACAGGAGCCACTGATTTACTGCCGAAGTTCGCAGATAGTGAAATCATAGCGGCAGCTCCAACTTTCCCCGTAACAGAAGGTCACAAGGCCTGACTTGGAAGCACCCACATTTCTCACCAGCCCACCTTCCATCCTGGTGTACTTCTGCACAGGAAGACTCACTCGCTATCCATGGCCATCCACATAGTCATAACCGAGCCTTGTGGGGACATCAGTGTGTCTTTCCTTCTGCAACTCTAGTTGTGCTGAACAAAATACTTTTTCTTCCCAGCTTTCTTTATAGTTTTAGGATTTCTGGAGCAGTGTTTTCTTTGCTAACAAAAAATAAATAGATAAAATAGATAGTGCTCCTACCACTTTTCCTCCCTCTATTTTGAATGTGAATGGATGTTTGAAGCTGTCACGGCTATAATGCAACCATGAGACTACCACTAATAAGCTGAAAATGGGGATGCAGAATCTAGAAAGAGACTGGGTTCTTTATTATTCTCTCTTATTTTTTTTTAATTTGCTATAGGGCACATGCACTTGCTGGAGATACAGAGAGAGGGAAAATGAGAAGCACCTTCCCCTTTAGGGGGGATGGCCACATCACTAACCTTTCTCCTTCATTCTCCTCTCAATATTTTGGGCCTGCACACACATGCCCAAACATGCTGGGCCTGGGCCTTAAACAGGTCCTACATATGAAAACAGGCTCAAAGGATTAGATGAAAATAAAAAGGAGGCTAAAATATATTGACACCTAGATTTTTTTTTTTTACTTTTATTATTTTCCCACTTGATAAGTGACTATTTTTTTTAACCCTTTAGAGACACAAGAAAGAGAGAATTTGTGTGTGAATGTTTGTGAAAAGAGAGAGAAAAGCCATGGGATTCAAGGCTCTGTGCTTCTTTTATAACCTTCTGAACCTTCTTTTCTACATTGTGCTTTGCTGTGCTCCATCCAAGGGGCATCCATTAATCATAGTACCATTCTTGGCAGTGATGATGTAGACAATACATCATGTCAAAGATGTTCCTGTTAATAATTAATGATAATTTCCATAATGGGGAATGACATATTGTATTATACCCAAGTTCAAGATAACTGGGGCTGCCATCCACTGTTCTTCTTCTGACCTGTGTGATGAGCCTGGCAGACTGAGGCTGATACAGGATAGAACTGGAGGGGTAGGGGGATGAAAAAACAACCATCTCACCCAGCAACTGGAGAAAGTTATGTTTCCAAGAACCGTTCTGCCCACAGGAATGCAGGGGGCCCACAAATAAGAGAAATTACAACATTTCAGAAAAGGGCCATATTTACTATGACCTCTGATTTAATACACTAATTCATTTCATATAGCAATGCCTAAAGGGTAACCCCAAAAGACAAAGTGGCCCACATCTGTTGCCTCCATTAATCTGGGATTAGGTAAAAGGTGGAACAGAAAGGTTTTTTTTGTGTTTTGTTTTTGCCTTTTTTGTTTATTTTTAAGAATTGGGAAGGGGCCAGTCTCATGGCCTAGTGGTTGGGAGAGCTGAATCTCACATGGCCGACCCCAGGTTGAGTCGTGGCCCAGTGGCTTGGAAAACACACTTGGAGGCAAAATCCCAACTGGATGGAGAAATGGAGAAGGCATTGCAGCATGACTGTGCCCCATTTAGGGGGTACTTTTTCCTTCTTCCTCTTTCTGTCTCTCTGGCAAGTGTGTGTACCTTCTAATTAATTTTTTTAAAAAAAGAAGAAGAAAAGAAAAATGAATTAGAAGTAAAAAGGAACCCCTGCTCAGTTCATTCTTGAACTCTCCTTGTTGTCCACACCAGCTGTTGTTCAATTCTAATGTGTGTTAGAACGTGTAACATCATCGGCTTCCCCACCTTCCCTGTTCTGGACTTCTTCATTGGAATCTCCTGGAGTGAATGTCAAGGGCCTAACCAATGTCAAAGGCCCCTTCTTTCTTGCTACAATAACCCCAACTTTGCATCAACTAAACAGTCTCTTTTCCAGACTTCCTTACAGCTAGGGGTTACCACATGACAGAGTTCTGATCAATGAGAATACATGCAAGTTTCTGATGAGAGCTTCTAAATAATATGTGCTGTCTTCATTAAATAAATAAATAAGTAACTTTCTGGTGTCACTACTCTTCACACTTTTTCTGACTTAAGTGACTTCAATGTGGACACTGAGGTCTGGAGCAGCAGGGACTAGCTTGTAACCACAGGCAAGGAGCAAAATGCTAGAGTTAGCACACTGAGAAAAAGCTTTCATTCCTTGGTGAGTCTGTAGGACTAACAATGTTTTTAACAGAGAATGAATGAAGACATTTATTGGAAGACAGTTAAGTCCACATGATGGAACCACTTACATAAAATATCTATATTATTTAATTTTTTTCTTTTATGTTGGGAGATGTGTCTTCATCACAAGAAATATACTTTGAGTAGACAAAAAAAATGTTGATTTCGGTTCTGGCAAAATTCATCATTTTAATTGACCTGTAACTGCGTGGTCCTGCCACAGCTGGTAGATTGTTGCTCACTCTTTTCCAGATAAAGAAAAGATATTTTGCCTTGGGTTCTATTGTATGTTGCCAAAATTTTCTATTTTCCCATTGAATGCATTCTAAATCCTTCCTCTTGTTACTCACTAGTAAAGCATCAAGACTTAGTTAACTGCTTCATAAAACATTCTGAGTTCAAAGTTTCTGAATTCTGCAGAGTGACTCAGATAACTTCCCAATACTCATTCTGAAATCTGTAACTCCATTTACCAAGAGCAATAAAAACAAAAATCTAACATATAGGGGCCTGGGGATAAGTAGAGTCATTGAGTTTGAAAGATAAATTATGCCAATAATGTACATTATCACATGCTGAAGAGTCACCAACCTGCTTTAGTTCAACTTTGTTACCATATTACTCATCTTAATTACTGCCTTCTTCTTTTTCTTATCTCATTTTTCCCTAGTCATATTAATGGTCGCATAATAATATTAGACAATGTTCACTAAGCTTAACTAAAAATAATGGCTGTTTTAAATCAGAGTTAATTAGTATGTCAAGAAGTTCAGGTAATTATGGGGCCATGTGATTTAAAAAAAAAAGAAAGAAAGAAAGAAAGACTCTGGGAAAAGAACCACTTTACCAAATGGTACATTCATGATTCCATAAAGTATTTTTAATATTTTTCTTAATATTGTCACTGAAAACTGAATAGCGTGATTCTTCAGAGATCATTTGTCATTGCTAACTACAGGTGAGTGAGTTCTCCCTAATCCTGCAATCACTGCGGAAAATAGATTTAACATTAATTTATGAATCTCAGTGTCATTTCTCTTCCATATTTAATAGTGAATCATGGTTTATACTATTTATATTTCATCACATATAAGGAAGGTTGTCAAGTGCAAAAGATCACAGTAACATAATTCTCCTTTCCCCCAGTCTCATCAGCAGCTCCTAGAGAACAAACACTTAGAGGTTTGAGGGGACGTGGAAGGCACGCTGTCCTTGGGGCTATGGGGGAAATGTTCTGGGACTTCAAGGCGAAAGAATGAGAATTTTGAGGAATGTTTCTGGGAGCTGCATACATATGGAATGAGCATCATAAATAAAAGACCGGCTGTCATGAGTATCATGGCCTGTACACTTGTCCATCTGTGGGCCCTCTGTGGGTACCTAAGGCCTTTCCACGATCCTTTGCAAAATGATCAGAATTTCAGTGCATTTGAGAAGAAAGAATAAAAATAGTTTGCAATGGTTTAACTGGTTCCTGAAATCTATTTCTGCCAGAGAAATAAGGCCTATTTCTTTTTTCAAAAGTTATTATTATTTATACATTCAATCATTATACATCCTTTAGTTTGTAAAGAGATTTTAGCCAACATGATACATACTACATAGCAGGCAAGTTGAGAATACTATACATGATATCACCAACAGGTAACAAACCATATCTATGTCCCACAAATTCTTACTTCTCTATTCTTCCCCCAAATTCCCTTCCTACACTCTCCCTCTCTCCTACTCTTCTTTCACTTCGTCTCCAGTTTTCATAACAATTTTCATGTACACCTTTGCCTATGGCTGGGGCCGGCTAGAGCTGGTGGTGGGAACAGCATCAAGACTCTGTTGGGGGTACTGTCACTCTGTCTTTCTCTCTCTGTGCCTGTCTCTTTTGCCCATAGAATAAATAAATAAACTGTAAAAATGTGTTTGATATGCTGGGCACATGCACATGTGTGGTTTGCCCAAAATCCCAAGATGAGAATGGAAAAGAAGAGATTGTGGCATGGTCATCCCATCTGGGATGGCTTCTTTCTACCACTCTTGCCCATGGAATGAATTAATGAATAAATGAATGAATAAATAAAACGTAAAAACAAAAACAAAAACTTGGTCTTGCTATACTAGACTTCAGATTCATGGAAAGTAAGATAATAAATGGGTATTATATCAAAGCACTGAGTTTTTTGGCTTTTGTTGCATTTGCAATAGAACCTAATATGCTGCCAAAATTGCTCCTCTCCCCTTCTCATATGCAATGGCATATATAATGTAACACTCTCACAGGTTCCAAGTGGGACAGGGACGTGTTTGGAAGCCATTATGCCTACCATAGTGAGGGAAGAACAGGAGAAACAGAGGAGCTCTTCATGACAATGGTTCTTTTTTCTCTAGATCATGTTCCAAAGTCACACCACCTGCAAAGCATTTCCCAACCCCCAAGGAAAACAAAACTCTCTTCCCTCTGGATTCCTGTCACATCTTGTCTGGACTTCCATGAGGATACTTATTTCCCTCCCTTGTACTGTTATTAGCTATTTTCATGACTGTCCCACTGGGTATATATCATGTCTTAATTCAGTTTTGTGTCCCCCACATAGCCCCACATTGGAATAAGCAGAATAAATAGCAGACTGCCATCTGAGTCCATCCATTTCGCATCTCTGGATATGTGGCACTGCTAGGTATTCATGTCTTTTTGGCTGGTACCCAGGGTAGTGGAACGTCAGTCCAAGACAATTCATGGGGAGAAGGGCAGTGTTATACAAGCAGAACAGCGCATTAGTGATCAGTTGACATCATTTTATTAACCTATATTGACTGCCTTTTAAATGCAAATTGAATGCTTTAGTGAAAACAAAATTGAAATATTACATTGGGATTAGTCTTGATAAAAGGACATCACAGATTGATGCTGGTACTATCACCTGCACAGCTATAAATTACTAGTGCATCAAAAACCAGCTTGATTATTGTTCCTCAGTTAAACAAAGACAATTTAGTGTTTCAGCAAAACCACTAATTCATTAAGAGATATAGTGAGCAACTCTATAAATAAAAGAGCTATGGAGTACAATGTGGTATTCATTATTTTAAATAAACTAACACTTTAGCACATCCATTTTGCTTTCTCAGGACTGTCACCCAATTTATTTGACTAGCTAATTAGCAGAGAGGTCAGACCATCTGGAATGTGGAAAGATAGTAAATCAAATTCTGTCTTTCAGAAAATATGATGCTAATATATAATTCTAGTGATCTTATGGGGGAGGTATGGGAACAGATACATCATATATTTTATCTAAATACACTTTGCATTAACATTCACCATATATTATAGTTATTAAAGAACAAAGCCCATCTTACCTCCAAAGGAATTGAGAAGTCACATGAGATTCCACAGTCCTTGACTCCAAGGAGAAATCAAAGCTCCCAGTGGAGAAATAACCATGAAATATGTGCTTGTGTGTGCATTATTATTATTGATGTAATTGCTTCAAGTGATGCACTCACTCTAGGTAAGGAAAATCTATAGGGAAGTTCTGATTTATCTCATCACTGCAAGGTGTCCTCCATACTTGAGTAGAGTGAAATATTTATCTGTTTGTTAAAAAGGAAGTGCTAATTGGCCAATCTGGTTAAACTCCCTGGAGGGAGAAATGGATGAATAGAAGGTTGTTAGGAGGTATAAACAGATCAGAAAAGGTAAGCCAAATTGTAAATCAAGACACAAATAATTGTCAGAGAGAGAGAGAGAAATTCATGGAGCAGAAAATGCCACAAACTACATGTAGGCTAACACTGAGGGTGATAAGAATGCTGGGGAAAGCCTCCATACCCTGAATGGACATGGATCTGATTGAAAAAGAGGCTCAATAATTGTACTTATGGCAGGCCAGCTGGTGGTGTGCTGGTTAAGGTGGCTAGATCCCACAAGACCGACTGCACGGTTCCAGACCAGCACCTTAAAAACACACTGGGCACACGTGCGGGCATGTTCCAAATCCAGAGAGGATAATAGAAGTGAGAGGATTGTGGTATGGCCATTCCCCCCCAGGGGGTGATGTCTTACTTTCCCTCTCTTTGTCTCTCTGTGTGTCCCTCTTCAGTGAGTGCACATGCCTTAAAGCAAAAACTATAATAATAATAATAACAGCAACAACAATAGTACCTAGAGTTATGGAGTGGAGATGCATCAGGTCCCAGTCCCTAGGACACAACTTACTCAATCTGCTAAAAATATTTGAGTGCCTACTGCTGGACCTGGTAGTGTAGTGATGGAAAAATGTATGAGATAAATCCTGTTCGCAAGGAGTCTGAGCAGAAAATTTAACAAGAGTAAAGAGAACAGAGGTTTATAAACTTAATTTTTTTTAAGGCTTTTCCCATAGGGTGTGTGCACTCTCTGGAGACAGGGAGAGGCAGAGAAAGGGAATGTAAGAAATAACCCCCTGGGAGGATGGCCACACCATAGTCCCTTCTTCTCCATTCTCCTCTTGGGATTTTGGGCATGCATGCACATGTGCCCAGCATGATTTTCAAGCCACTAGGTCTGGGACTCAAACCACGCAGTTGGTCATGTGGAAATCCAGCTCCTTAACCACCATACCACCTGCTGGACCCAGTTTATAAACTTTTAGCAAAAGTAATCTCATCTAGAAGTCTACCAGGTAAAGCAGACAAAAATGCAGCTCTTTGGTTCAGGTGGAAGTCCTGAGGTCCCGCTCATTTAGGATCTCCAGTTCTGGCACTGTGGGGCTTTGAATCATACCCAGGGACCCCTTGAACTCTACATGTCATTTAAAAACAATTACTCTGGCACAACCAATTAAGGTAGGAAGTGATGTGTTCCATGCAGGAACAAAGCAGTTTCTATGAAAAGAACAGAGATTATTTTGTTTAATTTTATTTAATTTAAAATAAATAGTAAAAGCAAAAACAAAAACTTTGTGATTTTACAAATATACAAAATTTACAAACATTAGAAGGAAAGGGGATTAAGATGTGATAGAGTAGCCAGGGAAGAGATCTGGTTACACAAGGAGTTTGGGAAAGGTCTCTCTGTGGTCATGTATCATTGAGCTTTGCTTTTAGGTTCTAAAAGCTGAAGGATGGGAGGAAGAGCATTTCAACCAGAGAGCATAGGACTCTTAAAATCCCTGGGATGCCTAGGGTGGCAGGGTGTAGGCCAACAAGAAGACAAGAGTAGGAGACACTTGCTGACTTAGATGGGACAAACAAGCAACAGCCATGAAGAGAGTTGCTTTAAATTCTAGTACACGTGCAGCAAGCAGCTTTTGGAAGCTTTCAAGCGGCAGAGTTGTGAGATAGGATGGCATGTATAAAGGTCGCCTTGGCTGTAATGTGGAGAACAGATTGTAGGGGCCTTGCATAAAAGCAGAGGCTGCTGTAGCTGCCCAGTCAGAGACAATGAGGTTTGAATGCATAAATGGAGACCAGTAGACAGATTTGTGAAGCATTTTAGGAGCAATCCTGAGGGGTGTGCATCAGAAAGAGGGGTGAGGAGAGGAGGGGGGAAAGAAAAGACTCAAGATGACATCTATTGGGCCATTAGGAAAGTCATGGTGCATTTTTGCATAGAAAACCACGTGACTTTCTTGATGACCTAACAGTGACTGACCTGCACAGCTAATGGGTGGATGGGATACCACTGCTGAGATGAGGAAGCCTAGAGAAGGGGCAGGATTCTGAGATTGGGAAGAAAAAAGAGGAATGAAGTTTGAAAGAAAAGTTCCTAGATTTGAGATTGAACAACTAGCCTATTATCTGGTTGAATCTTCAAAGGAACCCTATAAAGTGATTACCATTTTTCACTTGAAGAAATCGAAGTTCAGTCAAGTTAAGTAATGTGTTTGAGAACACTCAGCAAGGAAATACTCAGGCTGGAATTGGAGCAGTGGTGCCTGGTTTATGAGGGCACACGTGTGATTTCCACACACCACCTCCCACGGTGGAAAGTCTGGTAGGACTGTGCCGATTTCATCTCAGTGAGCTTCTCTTTCCCCTATTCGTAAAATTCGGCAAACAATCCTCAGGGTGTAAGAGTTGTGAATCAAGGGGCAAAATGGGAACTCTCATTGTACAGTTATTTATAAGAATAAAATATTACATTTTAAGCCATTGAACACTAGCATAATATATTCTTGATGCTGTGGGCACTGAATATTTTGGTTTTGGCCACAGCTGTATCTATTCTTCCAGCTTTCTACTGCCTTAGTTTCCAGTCATATGGCTTTCCAATTTCTACTCCTCAAGGCTCTGAAGTGGACTCAGTCTGAGATAAGACTCTACTCAAATACAACTGGAGAACTTTGACTCCCCTGCTTCCAAGCTGCCACTTGTGATTGACCTTCAAGACATGATGGGCCACGCTGAGCCTGGGGTTGACATTTCCACACACTTGACTGTCCACGGTCATAGCCACAGTGGCAGTGACTCATGGGAGGTTAGGAGATTTTTCCTTGGGAGGTTTTCTCATGACACTTGTTGAACTATAGGAGACACTCTTGTAGGTCAGAGTGTTCTTGCCAAGTCACTGTCCCTCTGAACTAAGTCACTGTCCCTTGAACTAGGATGTGAAGAGGAGGGGAAAAGGCCACCTGTAAGTTCTTACTGGGTTCTAGACCCTATGGCAGGTGTTTTTCCTAATGTTATCATTTTTAACCCTTATAACAATGTTGGGTGGCAACAATTTGTATTCTCCTTTAGCAAACCAAGAACTTGGAGCTCTCAGAACTCATTTAGCTCGTCGATGTTCACACCCCAGCTTAGAAGCAGAGTCAAAATTCTGACCTACATCTGTTTTGTTTTTGTTTTTGTTTTTGTTTTTTTCCTGCTAGGCCACAGTGCCAAAGTATAGACTCAGGAGACAGAGAGAGAGGAGGCAGAAAGGAGGATAAAAATGTTCTCTTTGAGTGTGCACTCAAAATCCTATTGAAAATATAAAGTCAAAAGTCCAGGTAACTAAAAATTCATTTTATTTTCATCTCAGGCAGCTCAAAAAAAAAAAAAATCTAGGTTCAGTTATTGTTACACATGTAGAAGGTAGGGTATCAAAGTATAATGAAAAACATCAGCCATATTTAACCAGCCAGATTTTTATTTCCCAAGACCATGATAAGGAAGATGACGGAAGTTCAGTTTGCATAATTATACAGAAACTATGTTAGCAAAAGGATAAGGAGGACAGCTATTCCATTGCTGAGAGAATCAATTCTTCCATCCAGATGAGAATGCCAGGTGAGAAACGGGGATTTACATGGCTACCTTTCACCAGGATGATTTGATTTATGTAAGTAAATTCTATACCTTTCCAGCTCCTAAATCCAGAGTGGTGCAGTTAAGCTGATGCATATCAGAGCTGACTTGCTTTCTCATTTCAAGTTGATAATTTAAATGCTTACATTAAAGTTTCTATGTTAACTTTCAGGGTTTTAAAAATGAAGCAAGTTTCTGTTCTCCATCAGGCTCAGGAGCAATGGGAATTAATGTGATATTGTCTTTAATGAAACGTAGTGGGGATGTGTGATTCATGTTGGTTCTCAAGCCTTTCTTTCTCTTTAAAATGCCATAAAATGAAAAATACAACAGCTGTTTCATATTAAAGAGAAATGCAAATGTGCATTAATGCAGCTCAGGAAATATTTTATATGTTCGGAGGATTTATTATTTATATGAATGAAATCAATCTACATTTTTCTCATTCAATAAAATGGCACTTGTCTCAATGGCTTTGCCAGCTATTTAAACCACACCACAAAAAGGAATGATGTAGGATATAAGTATAGGGTGTATTTCCTTTTCACATCCTTGCATCCTGGGATGCAAAGGTCCAGCTCCTTAGTCTCAGTTGGGGTAACTCCGAAGGGCCATCCTAGCTCCAGGGCCCCCACAGGGTTGGCTGAGACCTCTGGTGCAATCTGCCTTCCTTGCCTTCTTACATGCTAAAAGTATAAAATAAACAACAACGAAAAAAATTCTGATGCTATTTGACCACCATAGTCATAAAAGCACCATATTCTAGTCCTACCTGTCTTAGAAGATTAGTTTCCATTGCATAGTAAATAATCTCATCAGAGGAGTCAATTGTTTAGGCTGAGTTTTGTCAGGAGGTTCACAGTGCTGAAACCCAGGTACTTCCTAGGCTGGCAAATTGTGTTTGGAAAAGGCCTCCTGGTGAGCAGTAATGCTCCCTCATTATTATACTCCTTATATTATCTACTTTGGATGCAGATATAAATTATTTAAAACAGGAGAGACTTCCCTTGCTAATTAATGGCAGGGTGGCCAAACCTCTTCCCTCACTCTCCTAGGCTTCATTCCATGCACAATTCTCCAACCAGTGTAATAGCCCACTTCCCTGGTTTTGCTAGGTGATTTTAATCAGTCACTGTGTGTACCATGGAAACCCAACAGCTGTGCACTTGGATGACCTTATTATCATTAGCGGCAAATTGGTTGTTGAGCAGGGAATTTTTCATCAGGAAAGACTACATGATTTCATAAACTTGGGAATAGCCAGGTTCTGTTTATTTTTTCTGACTGCAATTTACAAGGTTGAAAATGAGCATATTTAGAGTAGAATGCACACTTTAATGAAGAGGATGTATCTAAAGTATCTTTCCAGTACATTTCCTATATTCCTTCATTCTTTTCCAAGGAATAAGAGAATTGCCATCATTTAAAATTTTTCCCAGTGAAAGTACAGGAGTTTTTGGTGACTTTTGCTTTTGGCTTTGGAACTATCAAAAGATGCCTCCTGCTGGTCAGGAAATCAGTAATTCTCCAGGATAATTGGGGAAATCATTTAAATAATTGCCTCAAAAAGATCTTTAGGTCCTTATATAAACGAAGCACATTCTTGGGACTTCACCAAAATCACCTCAGTGGGTCACAAAACCTGCTAGAGACACGATCACCTACTAGACCATGTTCCAAACACATCTGTGGACATTAATCTTGCAGTCCTGTTCATAGGGCCCAGACAGTACTTTTACATCAGACACCCTGGTACTCCACATAGTGTCACTGAGTTGCCATCTCAGACTTCTACATTTTCCTGTATTACCTTTAATCTAATGTCTAAACAAGTTCTAATCTTTTTTTCTTTCTTTTTTTTTTTTCTTTTTTTTTTCTTTTTTTTTTTTGAGAGATTTTCACTGTAGGGCACGTGCGCTCGCCAGACAGACAGAGAGAGACATAGAGACAGAAAGCGAGAAATCACCCCCCAGGGGGGATGGTCACACCGCAATCCCTTCTCCTCCATTCTCCTCTTGGGATCGTGGGCACGCACGCACACGCGCCCGGCGTGAGTTTCAAGCCACCGGGTCCGGGACACGAACCACGGTTGACTATGTGGGAGTCCAGCGACATAGCCATTACGCTAACTGCCGGTTCCCAAAACAAGTTATAATCTTTTTTTAAAGAAAAATCATAATGGAAGACTTCACTGCTCTTTCTTCTATAACGGTAGCTGGTCTACAGGAGAAAGTAGCTGTGTCATAGTTAGACCCTTAACTCTCTGATAATTACCAACTCTCTCTCCTCATTGTTAGCATACATGTGACAGGTAGGTCAGTTTACTTGTAACTCCATAGTACTGCTGCCCAATGGGACATGACCCTGTAGATATCTCTTGTGTGGACCATTAAGGTGATTTCCACAATGTTATATTAGCCTCAGTTCTCTGTGATGTTTATAGCCTTGCCTCTTATGGGTGTCCACACACAATATTGTAAAGGGTATTAAACAAAACTTCAGCATTTCCTATCTTCCTTCATCTCCAATCTCACCCCAGTATTACTGCACTCTGAAGCAACTAGGGCCAGCTGGATAGGCTAGGATAGGACCTTTGGAGGATGAGCATGATGGGTAGGGTAGTGTTCTACAAAGAATTGTTGCCCAGGACCAACACACCCATCCTTCATCTACTGACAATGTCAACTAGAGAAGGCTTTCAGTAGCACCTATCACTGGGATATTCCTTCAGCCTTAGAGAACTACCTTGCTCAAGTGTATGCCCACTCCCAGAAAGACTCGTAGTCTATGACTGGCTAATGCTGGAATATAAAGGTCCAGCTCCTTGGACTCAGTTGGGACTACTCTGAAGGGCCACCCTAGCTTCCGGGTCCAATAGGGTTGGAAGAGGCCTCATGTGCAATCTGCCTTTCTCACCTACTTACAGGTATATCACCCAAGAACATTCCCCAATAAATAGTCAACATTCAAAATTTCATCTTCAAATGTATTTCCGGGGAACCTAAAGGGAAATAGGAGGTTAACAAATCATTCCCCAAAGAGGTAAAAGTAGCAATCAGAAAGATGGGGTTGGTGGATGGTGTGGTGATCAAGGAACTGGACTCTCACATGGCTGACTATTGTTCAAGTCCTGGGCCTGGCAGCTTGCTTTCTCACTCTCCCTCTTTCTCTATCTCTCTCTGATCAAATTGAACAATAATAATAATAAAATAAAATAAATAATTCTAAATTTAAAAAAAAAAAGAAAGGCAAGATAATTAGACCCAAAAATTTAGATACACACTACCTAAAGATAGATACACACTGAACTCAATGAGTAAAAGGAAACTAGGTTCAAAACACAGAAATAATCAAGTGTTTGAGGACTAATTCCAAGAGCAGAAGGTACACAACTTGTTACATCTGAACCTGTCCTATCTGCTTAAATGAGCTGGTTGCTCTTGGCATCTTCTGGCTGCTCAGAACACCCAGGAAAGTAAATCCTAATAAATCTTCACTTAAAGACTCCTACAGTCCAGCCACACTGATCATAACCATTTCCACTGTCCACACTGTGAAGTGGGAGCTGCACACATGAATTCCCCCACCACCCCTTTCCAGAGTTCTATTTGAAATTCCAAGGCTGAGCAATCCATCCTGTCCCTTTTGTCTGTGTCTCTCATCACTGTCTTTCATAGGCTAGGCCATGGATCAACCCTCTGCACAACCATCATTCTCTTATGCACTTGGAAGCTCAGTTCATTGCCAAGAAGTTACTTCAGG
Organism: Tupaia belangeri chinensis; assembly: GCF_000334495.1. Classification (NCBI taxonomy): domain Eukaryota; kingdom Metazoa; phylum Chordata; class Mammalia; order Scandentia; family Tupaiidae; genus Tupaia; species Tupaia belangeri. The sequence continues at coordinate 368,005 of NW_006206682.1, forward strand.
TATTTTCTCTCTCTCTCTCTCTCTCTCTCTCTCTCTTTAAAAAACAGAGTTTTTTGCTTTAGGATGTGTACGCTCACCAAAGAGGAAGAAACAGAGACAGTGAGAGGGAAAGGAAATCACCCTCGAGAGGGGATGGGCATGCCATAATCCTTTCTCCTCCATTCTTCTCCTGGGATCTTGGGCACACAGGGACACATGGGACAGGAAAGAACTTGGAGTATATGAGAAAGAGAGGAGCCCAGTGAGGCTTAAACGAGTAACAGATGGGACAAGTGGCAAGATGAAAGAGTAGGCAGAGGCCAGATCACACAAAGTCTCACAGGTAAGAATTTGGATTTTGCTCTGAACTGGGAAGTGTCATGGCTTGATTTAGATTATAGGTACAGGGAGCCTGATGGGCTACTGCAGGCTGCCCAGGTAAGGGACAGTACTGCCTCACATGAGGATGGTCAGAGTGGAGATGAAGAAAGGAGAACAGATGGAAGATGTTCTTGGAACTTAGAGTCAAAGGGAGTGCTAACGAATTGATCAGGGGGAAGGCAGAGCAAAGACAGGAATCAAGTCTGGCTTTTGGGGTTTGTTCTTGAGAACTCCAGGGGGTTGGGGGGCATTTTCTAAAACTGACTTTTTTTTTTTTAATTTACCACATGCACTTGCCCACAAGAGTCAGAGACAGAAGAGAGAGAAAGCACTCTCCCCTGAACCCCCATGGGACATGGTCACGCCATACTCTTTTATCTTCTATCTCTTGCTCCTTTCAGAATTTTGGGCATGCACGCACACTCGTCCAGTGTGTCTTTCAAGTCACTGTGTCTGGGACACAAACTGCAGAGTTGGCCATGTGAGATCTAGCCCCTTAACCACCAGGCCCAACCTGGCTTTTAAAAAACAGTTTCTCCAGTTAGACTACTAGCTCATAAAATCTGATCTGTGAGTCTCACACATCTTTTCAGGAACATGTTTGTTGTGGAAGCATGCCGAATTTGTGAATTCATGTTATTTCCAGTATCATCAAGATGAGTGCTTTGGCCACTATACTGCTTGCTGCAATTCTGCCCAACTGTTTTATCAACAAAACCTGGCCCCTGGATTCCGCATCTTGCCTTTTAACCAACTGTGGGTGTTAAGGCTAGCATTTTAGACAAATCTGTCCCTTCCAGGATGACCTAATTGGTTCAAGATTAACTACCCCATCTGGTCCTCAAAAAATTTCTTTGCCTACTGAATTGCTTTTCTGTTTTCTGTTAAGAATTTATCATCTCGAGCCAGTCCTATAGTTCATTTACTAAGGGAGTCAGACCCCACATGGCAACCACAGTTCAAACCCCAGCCTTAACGGCTTGAAAAACATAATAGGCATATGTGCCCCAAATCCTGAAGGAATGGAGAAATGGAGGAAAAAGGATTACAGTATAACCACACCCCACTGGGGGGTTCTCTCTTTCCCTCTCTCTCTCTGTTGTACACAACCTCTAGCAATTAAAAATAAAAACACTCACCATCTACATATGAGTCCTTTTTTGCTTACTAAAGTATATTTCAAAACATCTGAATTCTCCTCAATCTACATTACTAACCCATTAAGGGATGAAAAACTCAGGATCTATTTGTATTCCTCCTGTCCTGTGTACTCTGAGTGATCTCATGATTCATTTATTTTACAAATATTTATTTAGTATTATGTAGATGCAAGTCAATGGTAACAAAAGCTAGCATTCATATAGTGCTTACTGCAGGTGTGCCAGGCATCCATTTTATCTTCAAGATGATCCTGTTATTGCCATGCTAGAGATGAGAAAACAGGAAGTTAAGATACATTAAGAAACTTGACCAAGATCTCAGAGCTGGTACCTGGAGAGCCAGGATTCAAATGCAGATAAGGGAACTCTAGGGTCTATGTTCTAACAATCACTCTGTAGTACTATCTCATTAGCTTTTATTATGCATTGAATCACAAATTCAAATATCCAATTTGCTATAGGATGATCCACAGCAACCTAAAGCTCAAAGTACTTAAACTGAGCTTACCTTTCTCTGCAGGTCCTCTTCCATCCAGCCCCATTCTTTCACCTTAACTTTAGCGCTCACTACCCTGCCACTGATTTTAATGAAATAGCCTCCATTTGGTCTCTACCAATAGTGAATATCTTATCCGTGCTGAAAAAGACACTGAGGCCATGAGTAGAAGCAATAGGAAGAGTATTGTGATTGATTGATGATGTCTGCCGTGGAACAAAGTGTAAGTGGTGGCACCAAGAGCAGGAGGTGCCAGTCTTACCCTAGCACATACTACCTAACTTAAGAAGAGCACATAAATGATGCCAAATGAATGCAGAAATGAATAGTAATGTCTTAATGTCTCCAACCCTAAGCACAATGTTCCAGAATCCATATAGTTAGTCAACAGTTGTGGGCTGGGGCATACACAACATTGCTAATAATAATAGATTAAGTTTTGTTTATTCTTTCTTTTTTTATGCTAAAGAGCACATGAGCTTGCCAGAGGAGAAATAAAAAGAAAGAGGGAGAGGAGGAAGCACCCCCTATGAAACATAGTCACACCATAATCCCTTCACTTCTCTCTCCTTTCAGGATGTTGGGCATTTCTGCATATCTGCCCAGCATGTTTTCAAGCTGCTGAATCCAGGACTCAAACCTCATGATCATTCATGTAGGATCCAGCTTCCTTAACATCAGGCCATGGAGCTGTCCTGATAATAGATCATTTCTATAAATTCAATCTTATTAATATTTATGGGAAGCTAATTCTTGTTTCTTGCCAAGGTCTGTTAATTCATTCCAAGTCTCTCAGGTTTCTTCCTCACCCTTACCTCTCATCCCTCCCTTAGGCACCACCTTCTGCCCTCTCCCAGGTTTTGATGGCCTGATCATTTTCAACTTTAACAATCTACCCATAAGAAAGCTTATATATCCATTTTTGTATGTGCCTTCCATAATAAAGCTGATCCACTTGTCTTCTGAACATATGACATATAGAAAGAACCATGGATGTGTAGAACTCCCAACCTCTTGGTTCTCTGTAAGTTTAGTTATGATTGTTATACTGCAGACTTTCACCTCAATTTGGAAACTAAAGTCTTCCTGACACTATATTCTATCCAGTAACCTCTTGAATTATGTTCTGAGGTTTTTAAAGTTTATTTATTCATTTCTTCTATGAAACAGAGATAGGTAGACATACAGGCACTCCCAACAGTGTCTTCACCTCATAATCCATCCCCAGGCTCAGTCTGCTGAGATTGTGGTTGTGAGCACACACCCAGCATGGTCAGGGAGATCCTGGGACACAAACCTAGCATTTTCCCATGTGGGTCCATTTGTGTTATCACTGTGCCACCACTTCGCCCCTCTGACCTTCTTAATAGGGTTTCTCTCTTCTTTGTCTCTCAATCTACTCCCAAAATATTTTGGTACTTTCCCTGCATATAATGAATATTTTATATTTGTTTGACTACTTTAGTTTAACCTCTCAGGCAAAACAAGTTTTAAATGTTTAATTGTTTGGGAAATATAAAAGATGTTACTTTAATTCTATATCCTTGTGCTATATCCATACTCAAAATCAACAAGCACAGCCACTAATTTTTATTAATTTATAAAGGTTACAATGCTTTGTTGGGCTTCCTCCCTCAAGATTCAAGGCGCTCACTAATAATAATGCAGAACTGCAAAAAATAGAACCCACTGGTCTGTAAAACTACAGACATTTTAACATTTGCAAGACTCTAGTCTGCTGCAATTAATTCTGATCAGATGTCCACAGTCGGTGTTATTATCAGCCGAAGAACATCAGAAAATCACTGGCCATTTTGAAGGGGAATCTTTACAAATGCATTTTGTTGTTGCCAAATAATTAGGACTTAATATTCAAGTTTATATAAGTGATTGTGAATGGATAGAAAAAAGAAATTTTAGCAGTTAGTGTTTTGCTGTCTTGACTTTTCTTTTACAGCAGAAACCCAACCTGCTTATATAATTAATATATGTCAAATAACATAAGTGTTCTCAAGCTACAACTAACTCAATGCAGAGAAAGGGAACTCTTCAGATAGTAGGGGAAAGAGAATGTGTGAGGACATAATTAAATGTGTCCAGATCTCTCTCTAACCAGGACACTGGCATCACACTAGCATCAGAAATGAAATATTTGGCAGCCAGCGATGGTACGGTCATAATATAACTGGACCCACGCAACTAGAGCCATGGAAATGTTCTAGATTCACATTCCAGGACCTCCCTGTGCATGATGGGAGCACATGTGCATATCCATGATCTCTGCTGACTAAAGTTGGGGATGGATCTCAGCATGAAGACCGTGTTGGGTGTGTGTGTGTGTGTGTGTGTGTGTGTGTGTGTGTAACTGTGTCTCCCTCTCTCATGGGAGAAATAAATAAACTTTAAAAAAAAAAAAAAGAAACTAGATGTGGGGGTCCTCAATGTCCAATAAGGTCTTTTCTGTGAAGTTTCTGGGAGCACAAGAAGCCCAGAGACATCAGGGAAGTCGAGTACAAGGATCAAGTGCTGAAAATAAGACAAGTGCCTGGAGTGGGGCCACCCGGTGTCAGACATGCAAGGAAGCTGCAAGCTGCTGGATACTGTGGGTTACTAGGTTTGATCATTTCTAGGATTCCTGTAAAGTTTTACTGGCCAGTTACAAAGTGGGTGGGGAGTCAGGAACACACAATTCACAAACGTCATAAGGAATTACTGAACTGGCTCTATGCAAGGAACTGTGGTTGGCGAAGTGGCGTATATGATGCCATCCTGTTCTGAGGAAGAAGAGATGGGTAGAGAAGGCAGTGACTGACAGGCCACATGGTGCGCAATGAGAAGCACAGTACTAAAGTCACACTACCTGCGTCCCGTTTGGTTCCATTCTGAGTCTGGTGCCAACTCTCTGTATGACCTCAGAGCAAACAAAATGTAGGTATATAGATACATATCTACACTATATCTGGAGCTAATTTCATTAGTTTCTTATAAGAATTACATGAAAGAGGGGGAGAATATATATGCTTATTGTTTAAATATTTTATATATGAATATAATATATATGTTATAGAAAGCTTAGCTACCCTAAACAATGAACAGGCACTCACTGATGGGTGGCAACAGGAGCAGCAGCAACCACAGTATAATAAGTATAATTAATAATTAAGTAGGGGCTGGCAGGTGGTGGGTAAGGTGGATTTCACATGGCCAACTACATAGTTCGAGTCCCGGACATGGTGGCTTGAAACACACACCAGGCATATGTGTATATTTTATCTTCCAAATAATAACAAAAACCTATTCATTCTTTCAAATTATAAAGGCTTAATATTAAGACATAATGAAATAAACTATGTAGTCAAACAGAACCCTTCAGAATTCTCCATTCATCTCCATTTACTGTTCGAGATTTGCAGACTATCTTTATTATTTTTATTTTAAATATATTTATTTTGCATTCATTCACTATACATCATTGCAGCATATAAAATGAGTTTTCCCATCCAGAATACACTGTATATTGACTCAATCAAAGAACATTTTCATATAGAATCTTATTTTACTCCTTGCCTGATGTCTTTTAGTGGTTTTCAAAATGCAGCATGCAAAAACATCTTTTTAAAAGGATTATATACATAAGTCATGTGGTTTGTACTTAAGGGAGATAAAAAGGATTTTCTAAGGTAACTGACATCTTACTTGCTGTCAGTAGGATAGGTTTCCCAGAAGCAGATGATGAGATGAGGATTCACGTAAAATGATGTATTAGAATATATTTCCTGGAAAAGTGGTCAGGTCAGTAGGGAATGGGAACCTAAAGAAAAGGAGGCCAGGCAAAAAGGGAGCATACCAAGCAAGCTTCCATGGAAGGTACCTTTGGTTTAATCCTGAAGGGAAGGTCAAGAGGTAATGAAGGTCATTCCTCAGAGTTGTCTTTAGAATATTAATACTCTTGAACCAGTCAGCCATTGGTGAGGGGCTGCACCCAAAGGGATGTAAATTCCCAGGCACTTTAGCTCTTAGTGCATGTCAGCAAAGTAGGTGGGCAGCCCTCCAAAAAGAGATCCAGGAGCTATCAATAGCTGTTGGGGTTGAAAGTACAGTGGGAGCCAGTGGGCATGAAAATACTGGAAAGGGATGGAGGGTTTACGGGTGAAGCACTAACAGTCCCTGCTGCCTGTGTTGACTATGGAATGTGTCTCACCATTCCAGAAGGGAAAAAAAAATAGTATGTTTATAGTAATGCTAGTCAGCATTAAGCTTGCATTACAGTTTTTCAGTATTTTGATTTCCCTCGTTGTACATGAGCATGTATTTATGTGAGCAGTGGAATTCCCTTAAATCACCAGGTGCCAGGGTCTAAATGTTGTGCTTGGGATCATATCTTAGTGCTATTTTAAATTATGTTATGTTACCAGAAAAGAGAACTACAATAATCTGGCATGCTTCCTTTCCCCAACTCAGCTATTGACATTAAACACTACATCTTCTTACCATGGTCTAGTAGCCAACCACTTGAAAATACTAACCCTTCTAAAAAACTGCTTGATTCTTAGCCAGACAGCAGGGCCAAACACTTTAGCTAGGACAGGTCAGATTTTGATGCCATTCTCTGCACTTGGAATTATGTTCGTAATGGCTTAAATACAGTTGATGAAAGAATAAAGTTATATTGTACATTATAGGCTATGAAACAAATAATTCTACTAGAGACTGAAGATCCACATCTCATAAGTGACCTTACATATAAAATTTGGTTATCGGAAAAGTCTTGAGACATTTTTGCAACAAATGACACTAGTTCATTTTTGGAAGTACTAGTCATTTGCATCTATGTTATTGCTATATCATTTGACAGCTGACAGTTCTTCATTCTAAAAAAAAACTGAGTAATTTGGTTGAGTTTTGGAGATTCAACAACAAGTTGAAGATGGAAGATTCAACAGTGTAGTTTCACTATATTTGACTGTTTGACTTCTGTAAAGGGAAGACCGCAAGTCAAGCTTGTGAAAAATTACATAAAGTTTATGGTGACAATGCTCTACAAGAACTTCATGGCAACAATGGCTCACGAAATTTCATGCTGGTGATTTTGCTCTCAATGACAGTTCTTAGTCAGGGAGGCCCACGAAGGTTGATGATGACAATAATAAAGACGTTGATCGAGTCAAACCCCCATTACACGACAGGAGAGATTGCAGAAACACTGAACATCCATTCAAGCATTCATGGCCACCTGAAGAAGCTGGGATTTGAAAGGAAGCTTGATATTTGGGTTCCTCATTAAATCAAAGAAGTTCACTTGATGGTGCATATAAACATCTGTGATGCTCACTAAACATAAGGAAAACAATCCTTTTTTGAAGCAACTGGTAACTGGTGATGAAAAGTGAATTGATTGCAACAATGTGGTGTGCAAATGCTCTTGGTCCTGACATGATAAATTTGCCTCAAAAGACATTGAAAGCATTCATCAGACAACGGTCATGTGTTCAGTGTGGTGGGATTTTAAAGATATCATGGTTTTTGAGATTCTACCAAGGAACCAAACAATCAACTCAAATGTGTACTGTCAGCAATTGGACAGTTTGAACAGATCCATCATTCAGAAACATCCACAGCTCATTGATCATAAAGGAGTTGTGTTCCATCACAACAATGCAAGACCACACAAGTTTGATCACTGTTCAAAAATTATTGGACCTTTGATGAGATGTGTTGCCACATCCACCATATTCACCTAAAACCTTGCTCTATCAGACTTCCACTTGTTTCGCTTTCTTCAAAACTCCTTGTGTGGTACAACATTCAATTCATATGAGGCTGTAAATCAGCAGCTTGTTCAGTTTTTCACCAATAAAGACAGGTCCTTCTAGAAACGAGGAATTATGAAGCTCATTGAAAGATGGCAAAAGGTTATTGAACAAAATGGGCCATATATCATTGATTGATCTTTGTTCTTTATATAAATAAATGACCTTCGAAAAACATAGAAAAAATACATCATGACTTCCAACAACCCAATACTTCTTAAAGACGTCAGCATTCTTTTTTTGGTAACTGAGCTCACTAGATTCTCTCAAAATGTCCTTTCTGGAATAAAAGTCTATTGTTCAACAATTCTATGAATTGTGTCCAATTTACTGCATAGTAATTCTATAGGCAATTTTCCCATAACAGCTTCTGTTGGTGGGTAGGGGTGCTGCTGTGATCTTCTCAAGGATACATGACAATTTTGTCACTGTCTAAACCAACATAATGTTACAGAGAGATGAAAAATAATAGTCATGTAGAATGTCAGGTACCATGTGAAGTACATTTAGTAGTTCATTTAATCTTTACAATAAAATTGTAAGAAGGTATGACTATATGCTTCTTAAAGATGACGAACCCAAGGTCCAGAAATAAAAATACTTGCACATAAAAACACAGTTAGTGAATATGGAGTCAGGAATAAAACCCAGGGAGGCCTGATTCTTTCCGTTCTACTGATACAATAACAAGAATTTCCAGATCAGGTCTGATTTCTAGGAAGAACACTGATCCCTAATCAAGAAATGTTTCTATCCTCAGGGAAGCAAAAGTCGCTGTCACGTGCCTGGAGAGATTTCAAAATCACTATGAACACTGGTCGTGATGTGCCCTCCGTCCCCCTTTCTTGGGATTGAAGTGTCTACTGTGGCTATCGTACGCCTTTCTTTCCATTGTAGGTTGGGTGTGTGTGGGTATAAATAGCTTATTTCTGTAGTTCACAGGTGTTCAGACTCCATACTCAAGTACCTGTATTCAAAGATTCACATCCAAGAAGATTTAACCACATCTGAATCCTTCACAGCCAATGCTGTAATAAAAGTAATTTGAGAGAAAAAGTTCTTACAAAAGAATGAGTGCATTTTGCACACGGATATATGTACATAATTAGTGGACAAAGAGTGGACTGTGATAAACTAGACACTGTCTTTTTGTCTTTTGTTTTGCTCCATTTAGTAGTAATCATCTCCTTGAATCTAAGATGGACTCAGTGGCTTTCTTGACTAATTAAATGCAACAGAAGTGGCATTCTAGGTCTTCCAAGCCTAGGTCATAAGAAGCCTTACAGCTTATACTCTTTAGAGTATTTGTTCTGGGTGAAGCTAGCCATCAAGTAAGAAATCTTACTATTCTGAGAATACCTAGTACTCAAGCTTGATATATGAAAAAAAACAGGTGAAAGTTAGGTGTTTCACTCATCACAGCCCATGCACCAGAGATGTGACTGGAGAAGCCATCTTGAACTTTCAAGACCCAGCAGATGCAATGTGTAGAAGTGAAGAACCAGCCTCGCTGGAATAAAGGCCCTGAGAACATGGATCTGGCTGAGCTCTCAGACATCTCCTGCCTATTGAGTACCTCAGCTGAGACCCCAGTCATAAAGAACACTCACTATGCTGGGGACCAGCAGGTGGGGTAATGGTTACATTGCCGGACTCTCACAAAGTCAACTGTAGTTCAAGTCCCAGACCTGGAGGTTTAAAAGTCACACAGGGCACATGTGCATGCATGCCCAAAATCCTGAGAAGAGAATGGAGGAGAAGCGAATGTGGCATAATCATACCCCCCCCCATGGGTTATTTCTTGCTTTCTGTCTCTCTAGTGAGCACACACACTCTATAGGAAAGAAAAGAAAAAAGAGAAAAGAAAGGAAAGGAAAGGAAAGGAAAGGAAAGGAAAGGAAAGGAAAGGAAAGGAAAGGTCAAGTCTAAAAAAATAAAAAAGAAATGCTCACTACATCTAGTACAAATTCCAGATCTGCAAAACCATGAGCATAATTAGAAAGTTGTATTCTGCCACCAAGTTTTAGGGTGGTTAATTAGCAGCAGACAACTGGAGCATACTGTTTTAGGGATCCCTACAGGAATTGATTGAGTTGTCCAATCAGTAATGAGTTGCTTGCCATCATCATTTTATTAAAATCAGTGGTATGTTTGATAACATCATTAAGCTTATCATTAAAGTAATGTATATTTGTTAGAAAGAGTATAAAATCACAAAAATGAAAATGAAAATTACTTATAATCTAAGTGCACAGAGATATGGTTACAATTTTTAATTGTGTGTGTATGTTTATTAGGCCTATATGCTATATAACCATTATCTATTTGTGCATAAAATCATATACAAACAAGGCTTAAAATAACAGCAACTATATTATTACTTAGAAAACTACAAGTTAATTGAGTAATTCTGTAAGCAGTCAGTCAACCAACTGGCGTTTGAGGTCCCAGGTAGTCTCATTCATATACATGAGCTGTGGACAGGCTAGCTGGTTTATGAAGCCTAAACTGGGATGTCTCTACTGCACGTGGTCTCCCATCCTCAAGGAAGCTAGCCAAGGCTTCTCCAAGCTGTCATGTGTCAAGACAGCAAGAGCAAAAAGAAGGTTTGCAACAAGACCTCCTGAAGCCTCTACTTGGAACTCCTATAACATCATCACTTCTGCACCATTCTATTAGTCAAAGAAGCCACAAAGCCAATTGGATTCAAGTGAATAGCAAAACAATGAATCTAACTCTTGACAGAAGGAACAGCAAATTCACATTGCAAAGGTGCATGTATACAGGAGTGGGAGGACTCTGTAGCCATTTTTCTTTCCTTTGTTTTACTCTATCACACTGAAATTTTCTACGAAAAAATTTAAAAACTATTATTCTTGGATAATATAATAGAAACAATTTGGGTAAGTAAATTCCCTTCATTGCCTTCTAAAACAGAAGGCTACTATGTCTCAGATAGATAATTTCTTCTCTGACATTGGAAACAGAGTTTCTTTTTTTTCCAGAGAGGTATTTGCTATAGGGCACGTGTGCTCACCAGAAAGACAGAGAGAGACAGAGAGAGAGAAAGAGAGAAATCACCCCCCTGGGGGGATGGCAATCCCTTCTCCATTCTCCTCTTGGGATCCAGAGCACACACGCTCATGAGTTTAAGCCACTGAATCTGGGACTCAAACTGCAGTTGACTATGTGGGAATCCAGCAATGGCTATTATGTCATTTGCTGGTCCCTCTTTTTTTTTTTTTTTTTTTTTTTTTATTAAAACAGGTTTTTGTCTTAGGGCATGTGGTGCACTTGCTGGAGAGAAAGAAACAGTGAGAGGGAAAGTGAGAAAACACTTTTGATGGGGAATGATCATGTCACAGTCCCTTCGCCTCCATTCTCCTCCCAGGATCTTGGGGCAGGCATGCACACACATCCAGTGTGATTTTCAGGTCACTGGGTCTGGGACTCGAATCATGGTGGGCCATGAGGGAGTCCACTGATGAAACCGCTATGCCATCTGCTGTCCCCAAGTTTCTTTTCTTTAAGGAAAAACCCCCCTGAAGCTCCCAGAGTGATTTTTTAAATTACAGATGAATTAATTCAATTTCCATTTATCTTGGCCCATACTGATAAGTTATTAAACTGACCTATCTGAGTCAACATTGCTTAAGCATCACAGAGAGGCATTTGGTCACCCCCCAAAGTTTTTCCATCTTCTATACAGAATGCTGTAATCATAGTGGTAGGATAGTGGGGCCCAAGATAATCTTCCTTGCCACATTCTGATGGGGTGTTATCTCAAACACTTGTACATACCCTAAGACGTAATACAAAGGTTGCAGAGATTCATTTCTGAGAGAAATGAATACTTTTGTCCTGCTTTGGACAAAAATGTCCTATGAGCTGAAGTCACAGACCTTGAATAAATTAAATCCCTGAGATAGTAAAGGTTAAGTAAAAATGTCAAAATCAGTTAGTGATCCAGGTAAGTGGGCCAGTTTGGGAGACATCTAGAAAGTGAAGATGAGAACTGCATCCCCTGTCTTCAGCCACAATGTGGACTTCCATTCTCCATGGACATAGCCATTAATCAAATATACTATTTATAGAATATCCTAGAAACCAAAGTTCCCCTCTGGGTTGCAATTGTCCTCTCATAGGTCAATAATACACGACAGGCTTATCATGAAGTCTACTAAGGATAAAGCAATTCTGCTGTGCTTTTAGTTCTGAAGCACAGAAACTTTAACTTAGCTAAGGTCCATAGTCTGTCAAAATTCCTTCAGCAAACTTTGAATTGTTTATTTTGACAGTTTACAGTATGCCCATTTCATGTGATGTGGTCTAAGACTTCTGGTCTTAAGTGACAACTACATTAGGATAATTATTATTTAAAAAAAAATAGATGGTGGAGAAGATGAATCCATGTACACTATTGGTGAGATGTATACTGGCACATCCAGGATGGAGGCTCTTCAAGAAATTAGAAATGGAACCACCAGTAACCCAGCAATCCTACTTCTTGGATATATAGCCAAAGGAACTGAAATTAGGGTCTCAAAAGAGATATCTGCACTCGCTGGCACCCTGCAACATTATTCACAAGAGCCAAGATATGGACTCAATATAAATGTTCATCAGAGGATGACTGGATGAAGGCAATGTGGGGCATGTCTGTGTGTGTGTAGCCAGCTTTAAGAAAAAAGAAAATCCAGCAATTTGTGACAACGTGAATGAATCTGGAGGACACTATGCTAAGTGAAATAAGCCAAACACAAAAGAACAAATACTGCATGATACCACTTAAAAGATGAATCTAAAAGGTCATAGAAACAGAGATTAGAATGGTGGATCCTAGGGACTGAGAGGAAGTAGAAATTGGGTTATTCAAGGAGTACAATGTTTCAGATCTATAAGATGAATAAGTCCTAGAGATCTGCTATATAGCATAATTCCTTTGGTTAACCATATTTGATTGTCTACTTAAAATTTCTCTTAGTAGGTAGATCTTATTTATTTTTTTAAGATTTTTGCCATAGGGTATATGCACTCACCAGAGAGAAAGAGAAACAGTGAGAGGGAAAGTGAGAAATCATTCCCCAGGGGGGGATGGCCACACCACAATCCGTTCTCTTCTATTCTACTCCTGGAATTATGGGTACATATGCACACACATCTAGCATGATTTTCAAGCTGCCATGTCTTGGATTTGAACCATGGCCAACCATGTGAGAGTATAGTGTCTTAATCACTAAGCCACCTGCTGGCCCTGGTAGAGTTTATTTCAAGTGTTCTTAATATTGGGTCATCGGAAAATCCATGACATATTTTTCTATATTTTTTGACACAAAAATGTATCATGATTTTTCTGATGACCCAATAATAATAAATAATAATAAAAAATATAAAGAGTATAGGAGAAAATCTGGAAGTGACAGATATGTTTATGGCATAGATAGTGGTGACAGTTTCACAGATGTGTTTCTCTCCAAACTCATCAAACTGTATACATTAAATATGCAAAGTATTCTCTATGTCAACAATCTCTTAATAAAATGGTTATAAGAAAATGGCAGCCAAAAAAGAGGAAGTTGAGAAAGTGACTATCAGGATTGGCCCTGGTATCTCTGGTTCCACACTGGTGATCTGGGCTCGAACAACCTTAATACACCTATTGAGCTTTGGCTCTCCTACCTGTGACAGTGATAAGCTGGCAAGTAAAGTGTCTAACACAGTGCCTGGCACAAGGTGAGTGCCCAGTACAGGTAAGCAATGGTTGCTGTTAGAGAGATAGGCAAAGTTTGGTGCCATGGATCTCTTTGTCACAAGGGTATCAGTGTGACCAAGATGAGATGTGCAACAGAGACCATCTACACTGAAAAATGAACTGTACTCATTAAGCACACAGAAGACACAACCTACGGTGGGACTGGATTCCTGGAACATCTAGGTACATTTACTTTAACTAAATTTATGAAATGCTAAGCCTCTATAACTATAGAAATTTTATCATTCTCACTGGATGCATATAAAAACTTGAAAACAGGGAAATTGAAAACAAACAAACAAAAAAAAGTGCCACTTATTAAAATTAAGATAAACTGAGCCAACCAGTAGCCTGGTGATTCAAGTGGCTGGATTTTACATGGTTGACTTCACAGTTTGAGTCTCAGACCTGAGAGCTTGAAAAACAACCCAGGCACATGTGCATGCGCACCCCAAATGCCAAGAGGAGAATGGAGGAGAGGGGATTGCTGTGTGGCCATCCCTCAGGGGGAGTGATTTCTCACTTTCTCTCTCTCTCTCTCTCTCTCTCTCTCTCTCTCTCTCTCTCTCTCTCCTTCTTCTCCTCCCTCCCTCTCTCCTTCTGTCTCTCTCTGGTGAGCACATAGCAAAACTTTTTTTAAAAATTCACAGAAGAACAAAGCCTAGGCATTACAGTTCTGAGGAATCTAGTTAACATCAGAAGGTATTTTCTCTTACTTCTTAGAATATTCGCATTCCCTCACAGGCAAAAGACTGCTCACTGCTACTAACCAAACAGAACCTTCAAGCACAAACTCCCACAAGCTAGCTTCCCTCTCCCTTCCACAGCAACCACAAAGGAAAGATAAATTTCACTCATCACAGGATGAAGAATAGCCCATGTTTATCTAGACCCAAAACAATGTGTTGAAAAGTAAATACGTGGCTTTGCGTAATTCTGTAGAGGGGAAACTTACTTTAGTACATTCTAACTCATTTTTCCTCAGTTCATTCATAACATCTCATGAAAATATATAGGTCTAATCTCAGAGATTTATTTAGTAGGCCGCAACTGTATCTCTTAGGTATTATTTTCCAGTGTCACTTCTTGATTTTAAAATGATAGTATCTTCTAGGCCTGTGTACCCACTGGGGTTTTCGATTCGTATCCTATTATCACAACTATGACATTTTTAGAGATTTGAACTGGTATATGATTATCATGGTCCAGCTTGGCTAAAGGATAAAAATAAGAGAAGATTAAAATCATGAGTACAGGGGACCAGCAGTTGGCATAATAGCTATGTCGCTGGACTCCCACGTAGTCGACAGCGGTTTGAGTCCCAGACGTGGTGGCTTAAACTCACACCGGGCGCATGTGCGTGCGTGCCCAAGATCCCGAGAGGAGAATGGAGGAGAAGGGATTGTGGCATGGCCATCCCCCCTGGGGGGGTGATTTCTCGCTTTCTGTCTCTCTGTCTCTCTCTCTTTCTGGCAAGCACACACACCCCATAGCAAAAACCTCTCAAAAAAAAAAAAAAGTAAGAAAAAAAAATCATGAGTACAGTAGATTAATGGAGAAAGAAGGAAGTAAAATCATGAATTCTAGATAAGAAGATTCCTGGCTTAGAAAAACCCTCTAGGACACAGAGTACAGAGCTGATGTCCAGTGTGCAGGAAGAAGTCTGGTGCAGGGAAATTGCACAGAAGAAAACAAAGGAACCAACGGTCCCAGCTCTGCAGGCATTCATGAATGAGGACGTATGGAGGGATCCACCATGAGCTGCAGTGGAGGCCACCTCTCTAGCCCCCTACCAAAGATTGGGTGATTTCTTTCCAGAATACTATCCTAATTTTACAAAGTGGATAAGCAGGGCATGGATTTTCTCTACATAATGTACTTTACTGGCAGCCTCTGGAACTTACCTATTCTAGAAATGTAAGGGATAGCTGTCCTGCATCTGCTCCAAACTTCAAAAGGGAAGCAGGTTAAACTCCATAGCTACAATATGGTTAGAAGGCTTAACACTCCGAGAAACAATCAAGAGCCTTAATGATGACAAATACTTCAGCTCATTTCTCATAAATGCTGAGGCTGGAAATGCTGTTGGCCAGCCTGGCAACCCCTAGATGGGGTACAGAAGTAAGACTCATGGTACACGCTCCCAGCAAACATTTCCTCAGCAATGTCCAGCCTACTCAGCAAGCCACTTCCCTGCTCACTGATCTGTATCCCATTTGCCATGTAGCCCCAGTAAAACAAACATTTTCAGTGACAAGATTGCAAATGTTTCTGTCACGTAGACCCATTCCAAATAATCTTGTGTTTGAATTTATTCTTGGCAGGCAGGGGTCTGTTCCGGAGACCTATGAGAATTTCTCTTACCATACACATCTCAGCGGTGTCTCTCTGGAAGACACATGAGATTTCTTCCAGGGCAAAAACAGCAGCATGGGATTCTCCTGAAAACCAGTGTCCCACCTAAAATATTCATGGCTCAGATTCCCAGAGGCAGATAAAGCAGTGCCTCAACTAATGACATTTCCCACCAGTACACGGTCAAAAGCAGGGGTCCCAGGGATAGGGGAAGAATGCTTCGCTCTCTTGCAATGTCATTCGTCTTCAGTGATTCACTGCTGCTGAGATATATCTTTTAATAAAAACATATGAAACCATGAAAAAAATTATTCCAGCTCATTTTATGGACTGATCTGATCCTGCTACTCATAAATTATGGATGGTTACATCCTGTGGCATTTTACTTCTGCTCACTTTATAATTTAGTCTGACATTTGGATAGCCCTGGCCCTTCTGCACTAAAGTACTTCTGAATCACTTAATTATAACCATTATATCTTGGGGGAAAATGTGTACCTGTAATGACTCGCCACTATTAAGTGACCAATTGAAGACAGTGAAAATAAGTTCTTGATAAAAAAAGAAAAAGAAGGGAAAAAGTCACTCTTTATTAATAGAATTGTCCAAAGTTAAAGAACTTTGGATGAAAAGTATAGACAAACCTATTTAGACTGGTGTGAGCAAAATCATTAGTATAACCAGGAGCATCCAAGGGTGTCTCCTTGAACCAGATGCAGTGAGTCCAGCCAGACTTAAGGAAATGGAATTCAGAATTTGGAAGCCAATAGGACCTGAAGCAGCCAACTTCATGATCTCTCGCTTTCTCTCTTTCTCTCCCGGGGATCAAATGATTTCTCATTTTTGCATCCTGTTATGCATTTGCTTTGTTTTCCTATTTGTCAATGGGCATTTTCAGTTTTCCCCGACAGTACTTAAATGGCTCTCCCAAGAAAGAGAACACAATGAAAACAGTTTGATCTAGGTGTTCACTCCTTCTGCAATCAACTATGGCTGCTTCAATGAAATACACAAGCCTTAACACGGTTCATCAATAACCTTCCGGAGTTAGCCCAAAGAAAAAGGGTCTATGTTTTTGTTGTTCTTAATTGCTAAGGGTACATGCACTCATCAGAAAGAGAAAAAGATGACACAGAGAGAGAAAGAACACCCAATGGGGTGTGTTCATATTATAATCCCTCCTCCTCTATTTCTCCTTCCTGTCGGGGTTTGGGGCATGCATGCACACATACCCAGTATGTTTTTCAGGCCACCAGGGCTGGTATTTGAACCTCTGTCTTCCATGTGGGATTCAGCTCCCAATCGCAGCACTTAACCCTAGAAAGCTATGGGGCTAGCCCAAAAATGTCTATGTTTGAGAATGATGCATGAAGCATAATACTAATAAATGGGGCAGTAGAATCTTGAAGTTGGAAAAGACATTAGAAGTCATCCAATGAATTTTCTCAACAATGTAGAGATCCCCTAGCACCTTGGCTTTCCACATGGAAGGCTGTATAAGCGTTTTCAGTTTGAACACTTCCTGTGAGCAGGTGCTCGATTTTTGGCAGAGGCCTATAGTATTGATGGGCAGATTTCATCTTCAAACAGATTCTACTTACATTGAAGAAGAAAAAAAGAAAATGGCCTCCATTCATGTCCATCCACATGCTTAGGCCTACCCTCTGGAGTGAACACATGAGAGTTGGGGTTCTAACTTCCACATGTTGAATACCTGAAGATGGTTGTCCTACCACATCTCTTCTTGAGCCTTGACATTTTTGTGTTCCTCCAAACATTCCTTTCAATGACATCATCCTGATGACTTTCCTCTGCATTCCCTCTGGTTTGTCAAAGCCCTTTAAGGTATGGATATAATCATTTATAATTTGTGAAACATTCAAGAGGATGTTGGCTGAGACTCTTACTAAATTCTCACCTAGACACAATATTTCTGTAAACAAGGCTAAAAACTCTGCTAGTTTTCTGAATAGTGCCTGTGGTATGCAGTTAAAGAGCCCAGATTTTTTTTGGTTTGTATGCTATTCTCACTATTCATTAGCTGTATGACTGGATGAAAATAAATAAATAAATAATCTCTTTGCAGCTCAGTTTCCTTATCTATAAAGAGAAACTACCACAGCACCTACTCTACCTGGTTGCTATGAGAATTACATAACACATGCAAAAAGCATAAAATCGCATCTGGCACATAGTAAGTGCTCAATGAATATTAGGCATAAGTTTGAGGCATCATTTATGTGATGCTCTAAAGTGGTTAAATTTTATCTTGAATGGGAGCATGGCATAGCAGTTACGTTGCTGGATTCCCATATGACCAATCGCAGTTCAAGTCCCAGTAGCTTCAAAAATTACACAGATTATGTGTGTTTGCATGCCGAGGATCCCAGGAGGAGAATAGAGAAGGAATTACAGTGTGGCCATACTCCCTGGGGTATGATTTCTCACTTTCTATCTCTTTATCTCTTTGGCCAAATGCCTACACACTATAGCAAAACTCTCTCTCTTAAAAAAAAATAAAATAATAATCTTGAATGTCTTAATCTCTTTGTTTGGTGTAAAGATACTACTTTGTGTCCTGATTACCTCACTCAGCAGATTAGTTATCATTCCCAAGCTTGTGTCATCCACAGATTTGTTGATTATGACCTACAAGTCTTCAAGATAATGAAACATTGGATAAAATAGAAACAGGGAGAGATTTGCAGCATGCTGATAGAGCCCATTCACAAAGTACTTTGAAATTACAAAATGCTTTCCTGCTATCTGTTCAAGTTAGCTATCATTAGCCCTGTTTTTTAGATAAGGATATTAAAATCCAAAACCTTGAAGCCATTTGTTTGAGGACACAAAAGCAGTAAGTGATTAAGCCCAAACTGAAACTTAAGCCTCTTTTTTATCTTAACTGTCCTTCAGGTACAGTTGAAACAGCTAAGAATTCACATACACTTCAAACTTTAAAATTCCCGAACTTCATCTTCCACAAAAAAAACAAAACAAACAAAACAAAAACAAAAAAACCCTTTTTCACAGAAAATAAAGACTGTTGAGAACAGCAACTTAAGAATGATATGGATAGACATTTTGAAACTCAGTTCCACTAAGTCACTAAGATGATGCTGATTATATCACTTAATTTCTCTGTCTTAGTTTTCTCATCTGTGAAATGGATATAATCATAGTACCTAGTTCACAGGTTCAAGGTGAGGCTGAAATAAAGGACAGAGTGTAGACTGCCCAGCACAGTACTTACTATATGGGAGCTGTGATCATCCTCATTTGTAACAATATTATCTATGACAACCTGTCATGTAACCTACTAGAGGCAAGAAATATTACTTCTTTTGGCATTTGATGACTAAACTGCTTGCCTTAAATAGTGAAAATAAACAAAACCAGCAAGTGGCATGGTGGTTAAGGCACTGGACTCCCACATGGTCAACCAAATTTGAGTCCTAGCCCTAGCAACTCCAGAATCACACTGCGAGCATGCTCATGCATACCCAAAATCCTGAGAGGAGAATGGAGAAGGGATTACCACTGTAGCCATATCCCCTCGGGGGTGAGTTCTCTCTCTCTCTCTCTCTCTCTCTCTCTCTCTCTCTCTCTCTCTCCAGTGAGCATCAGCACCCTATGGCAAAAACCTTTAGAGAAAAAAAAAAAAAAACCTGAAGGTCAACTCTTAGACACAAGTCACAAGTCTTGGGTTCCAATACCATACTTCCCAACAGCTTATCACTGAGTACTCCCAAAGTTAAAGAATAGGGTCCACTTTAGAGAGAGAAGTTTGCTTGCAATTTGTAAATTATATTGCCTCTTCACCCTATACACAAGCTTTCAAAAACAATAAGGTCTACTCGCCACACTCTTATCATTGTGGCCATAGGCTGATGTGTGACATGGCAATATGGTAGCAAAGAACAATTGTGAAGACGAGGTCAAAGAGTTTGGGCATAAAGCTGGACTCTGACTTTAGCTATCCCACACATGTGGTCATTGGCCACCAGCTGTAAGAGCAACTACATAAAAAAATGTGTGGGTGCCCACAGTAACCATTCTTACTACTGGAAAGACAAGCCCAAAGCCACGTTCTACCAATCGAGGTAAATGACACCAACAGGAGATCTAATAACTGCAAATGACAAGAGGCTCACTGCTTTTGTCTGTCTGGATCTCAAGCTGGGAAAAAAAGCTTCACAAACAGAAACTGCTCATCTAGATATACTGTGAGAATCAAGGAACTGTATTATCTCCCCAAAATTCATCACACAGATTATATGTGAGGAAGAGAGGAGGCACCAAGGACGGCTTAAGAAGACAATCAGAAGAAATGAAAATAATCACAACCACTTCTGTTTGCTATGTGCTCTTATTTCTGCCTTATGTCTGAAAAGTGAATATCACTCGACAGAAATAAAATTGTAATAGCATGAATATAAATTTAATGTGAGGTTCAAATGTAATTTTAATATTTATTTTGTGGAGATAAACAGTAGCAGCACATGTCTGAATAGAAAATGTATTATAAATCAAGCCAAAGACTCACAAACTAATCCCATTTTAAATATATTTATTCAATGTGGCAGAGAAAATGAGGCAGTGTCAACACTTTGGCACTGAGGGCTTCCCTTGCAGGAGTGCAGAGAAGTCCTTGAGAACATTATTATCCTCCTCCCATGTTTAGCCTGTGTCCTGGGGAAATCATCCCAAAAAAGGAGCTGAGTCTCGGGGCCTTCAGTTTTGATGGGGGTCAGAGACAAAGAAAGAGGGGACCTTGTATAATCCAAGGGTCTTTTTCAGGTGGCTGCTTGTTCTCTGCAGACAGACTTGAGAAGCAGCCAGCCACTGAGCAGATGGATTCGTGGGAGACCCCACACATGAAGAGCATCATGCCCAGGGGAAATAACAGGTGGGCATAGCAAAGGGTCAGCTCTAGGAAAGCAAATCATTCCAACGTCCTCACGTCATAGGCAGGATAAAAACTTCACTACTGTGAATGTAAAGATAGGATGAGAGAAGGAGGATTCAGTGCTTGGCTATCCAGAAGGACTTCCTGGAATCAGGCTGGCTCATATAAAAGCCTTTCCAGTGGCCAGCAGGTAGAGTGGCAGTTAAGGTGCTGTATTCCCCTATGGCTGACCCCTACTTGAGTCCCTTACCCAGCAGCCTGAGAATCACATTGGGTGCATGTGCATGAGTGCCCAAAATCCCAAGAGGAGAATGGAAGAGAAGGGATTGCAAAGTGGCCATCCTCCCAGGGGAGATTTCTCACTTTCCCATTGTGTCTCTCTGGCAAGTGCATGTGCCCTATGGCAAAAACCTAAAAAATAGTATATAAACAAACAAAAAAATACATAAAATAATAAGCCTATCCTAGGACCAAGGCTACACGTTGGCAAGCTGATCTTTTCAAGATTTAGAACTGCCACTTTCCATCTTAGCTTCCTCCCTAAGAAATGACTTACTACCTTGCATGCATTTTCCTTTACTTCTCTTTCTTCATTTCCCCCACTTGGTTACAAAAAAAATGTCTGTTTTCTTTAGTATTATATCCCTAGACTGTACAAGAGAGCCTGGCATCCAGCAAGGAAGTGTTCATTAAATATTTGTCAAAGGAATGCATGAATTCTCTATCTACGGTACCTATAAAGTAACACCTTAAGCCAGGGATGACATATTTGCTTCATTTTGTGTGTCAAGTCTGATCAGTCAGCATCGGCTTTCAGAAGAAGGTGAATCTGGGGCTCAGGAGAAATGAGCTGCAATCCCAAAACCCTGGCAGGCCTGGCCCTTAGGGCAGGTGTGGAACAATACTCTCTGCCCCTTGTACCTTCCACCCTGTTCAAGCTCCTGCCCTCTGTGTAACTCTGGTCACACCCTGAATTATAATCTCTAGAGGTAGGGCCAGCTATCCAAAATTTTTAAAGTTTCCTGGGTGAGTCTGACCTGCAGCCAGGTAACCACTGGGCTACCATTCTCTTGCAAATTCACTTAACCAAACTGAGCAGAAGGTCCTGTTAGAGATGGGATAAAGGCTAAGTAAGGAAGGATGCCAGCTGGTCTAGAGAAGGCCTTGCCTGGAGCCAGACCAGCCTACTGCTCAGAGGGGTGTGCATGTTAGCAGTCATAGCACCCGCTGGTCTACGTCTGTGTGCAACCGTGTACCTCTGTTCTCTACGGCAACTGCTACTTTATCATTGCAAAGCCATGGACTTCTTTCTGCTAATTGCGAATAAGAAGAGAGTATTTATCTGAAATTCCTGACTTGTAGTAAACCAGATGTAAACTTCAAGAAGAATTAATCTCACATGTGCTATGAAAATTTTTGTGCAAACCCACAAAATGTCCAGGAAAAGTAAATAATGAGTGTCTAATTTCCCTCCGCATAATTTGGCTAATTACACAACTCTGAGATTATAATAGTGCTTGGGTAAACATAATGATATCTTATTTGCCACGAATCCCCTTAGTTTAGTTAACCAATTAGTTTTCTAATTCTTCAGGTATCATTAAAGCCATCCTAATTGAAGAATAAGCAGATGTGTATCATAACAGAGCTTCAGATTTAACCCCAGATACCTAATAAATGTATAAAAGGGAAAAAATTATCTATTCCTAATATGCTATTTAATTACAAGGTTTGAGGAAGAAATAATACATGCTAATGATGAAATTAAAGGCTTTAAGATCTAATTTGATTACATTCTGTGAACATTGGTTATAACTTGGCTTGCAGCTAAATTTATCAAGATGACTTTCCCATTCACATGGGGCTAAAAGCAATTTTCAAGCAAGCAAAGGGCTAGAGTCATGTTGGATTGTTAGTGTTGGATAACTTTTATCAAACAGCACCTCATGCTCTGAATCTATTAGTTGGTAACAAGCATATACCAAGCTCACATCAGGCCCATAAATAGTGCCATTAGTTGCTTGCATATAAGACAAAGGTGTCTAATGGACCAATATCACACACTCTCCCACAGCAGCAGGGCTTATTTTACAATGGGTTATTATGCTAATAGATTGTAAAATAGTACACAAGAATGCTGCCTTAATGTATTTACCCCTGTAGAAATGGAGGGGGGAAATGCTTTGCAAGCAATTATCATGAATTATTACACTATCTAAAAAACAATTACCGTAGACTCATGTGTTTCAGTTTTCCAAGTTTATTACTGTTAGCATGCACACAGTGAAAATAATTGAGCAAGCCACTCAAATCTGCACTTACAACCCGAACACCTGAGTAAGGTAATGCGAGGATGCGCACCCACCCTTCCTCCTGCCCCCTCCACCTCCATCTCCCCACTGCAGAAAAGGACTTTTCTTCTTGAACGCATCAAGTACTTTTAAGAAATGAATTGAACAATGGCTATAATTTAGAGTGCAATTAGTTGATCCAGTTTTCCTTTTTTTTTAAATCTTCAATTACCCACTGCAACCTGCACACAGCTACCACCACCTCCCCCTCTCAGGGTTGGCTGTTGCTCTTGAGTATCAGATCAGGGCGATGTAACTCAGCCAGAGAAGCTGAGTCTGAGAGGTCCCAGAGGAGTCTGCCTAAACCGGAGCTCTTCCCTCCTGCCTTGCCGCTGACATCTGTTAGGCCTATTCCCTGAGGCCTCATGCATCTTCATTGAAAACTCTCCACAGATTCAGAGTTCACCATTATTAGTCCAGCCAACCCTCTTTCCTGGCAAGTCTCAAAAATGTGTGCTCCATGAAAGAACTGCTTATGCGAAAGAGGACGAAATGAATAGGATCTTTTCAAAAGGCAACTCTGGCCATTCCCCCTCTCCTCGCCTTTAAAGTCCCTCATTCTCAGGGTGGTCTGCAGACTTTGCATGTGTAGGTCTCTGCTCACCTACAGCCTTTTCTATAACCAAGTCCCTAGATCTTTCTCCGGAGGGCCTTTGCACATGCCATTTCCACAGGTCATAAAGCTCTTCGCTCACCCCCTGCATCTAGATAATACATAAAAAGAAACTTCAGACTTCAACTCAACTTTCCCTTCCTCTGACCCAGTTAGTTAGATTCCTCATTCCACCCTCCCTCCCTGTCCTGCCCATAATATTCTCTCAGGATCTCTCCTGTCCTTCAGAGTCCTTATCACATTTGTAAATTTGACTCTTATCTGTGCGATCTGTTGGTCTAGCAGTGTCTTCTCCAGAAAACTATAAGCTCCATGAAGGCAGGATTCCATGTGCTGTTCACACTGTATCCCTACCGCTGGTACGGTATCCTTCACAGGGTAAGTGCTCTTCTGAATGCTGATGAGCAAAGCCAGAAAGGTAAAAATAAAATCATACAGGGAATGAAAGTTCAGGAGCCAGAATAAGACAGAGCCTATATATCGGGGGCTGGGGAGAGCTGGAATGATGTAGATACTGTAGAACAAATGGTAGAGGTCCTGACGACACAGAAACAATTATAACCATTGTGAAGGGAAAATTAACAGGGAGGGACAAGCATGGGGAATTTTGAAGACAGCTTAGAAACTAGGCAGAAAGTGATTTTTAAATCATGGGGGAGAAGGAGTGGTATCAGCATTGTCCAAGATAGAGTGGAGTAAGAATAGCTCAAGAATGAGCAGTGTATTAGTCTCAGAAAGGAGAGAGAGAGGAAGACCACCTGACTGCAGTTTGGGGTGGAATATGGTAAGAGTGAGCCTGTAAGGACTTCAGGGGAAATAAAAAGTGGGAAAATGAAAGCATTTGGATATGAATGGAGAAACGAAACTCAGCCAATCCTTGCCAGGTGCAGAGTGTTGAGTAAAACAGTGTTTCAGGATGGAAGAGCTGGCTCTCCTTAAAAAGGGGAGAATGCCTGAGCAGACAGTGAAAAGGCTGGGAAAGGACTCTGGCCTGGGATGTCCCCCAGGAAACCCTGGAACACAGAATGCCAGCAGAAAAGTTAGCTCTGAGAAAGACGGCACAGAAAAACCCTAGCAAGGAGGGGGAAGAGAAAGTAGCACAGAGCTGCTGATGGGGAGGCTCTCAGGCTCCAGGAAATAAGAAGCCAGGACTTCAGCTGGGAGCAAGAAAGGAATGGAACATTACCAAGAAAGAAAGCATGCAGCCTAAGCTCCCCACATTTTGTCAGCCTAAGATTCCCCACATTTCGTTCTGCAAAAGGCGGAGGAAGAGTAACCTGCCCAACCAAGCTTTGAAAGTGAAGCCTGTTCTAGACCACCACAGAAGAAAAGAACAGTTAGAAGTCACATGTTGGGAGCACACGTTGCCATGAAGAGCTGAGTTCCCTGGAAGGTCACGCGCAGCCATCTGTTAGTGGCAGGGCTGAGCCTTAGGAATGCGACAGCAGCCCAAGTGCTGGAGGAGGCCCTGCGATTCTCGGCGGTGGCGCCAGCCGTGTGAGCCAGGTCATGTCAATTCGGTAACCTCACTCTAATCAAATGATGGATGACCACGCTGTGAAGGAGAACCGTGATCCCTCAGCCCTGGACACCGGACCATCTGAACCACGCTGGCACCGAGCAGGCTGCCCGGTTCTCCTCGGGTGGCACCACCTCGTCAGAAAATATCGGGAAAAGAGAGCAGGAGTTCTGGAGCCACACGCAAGTTGGCAGCTTTGGAAAGGAGGGTTTCAAGAAAGAAGAATTACTACTGACAGCCCCAGAGTTTTTCCAAACATACTTTTAATTGATGAGCTCATTATATCCTTTCTAAAGGCATTTTTAAAACTTAATAAATGACTGCTTACGATGGAGCACAATACAATCCCTTACAAGTTAAGCTGTTCTCGTGAATCACTTGTAATTACTGGGCATTTTCAAGCCCAGGGGATGTATAACTATATTATTGTATCCCTGTGATTTTTATGAAGTCAAGACAAGGAAACAAATCACAGTAACTGAATAATCTCTTCACCAGAGTTTATAATAATCAGCAGAAAACTTTAAAATTACATAAGCCAAAAAACCATCACTGTTAAATCATCAGGTCTTTTTCTAACAACTTGGTTTGTCTTTCTTCCAGAGGGAAGGGTAAACAGAGAAGGTAGAAGGGAACTGAGAGAGAGGATAAAGGAAAAGGCGGGATGGAAGGAAAGAAGGAAAGGGGAGGGAGAAGGTAAAGGGAGGTATAGAGAAAATTCTTCTAGTTTCCTATTGCTGTGGTAACAAAGTACCACACATTGAGTGGTTTAACACAAATGTATTCTCTTATAGTTCTGGAGGTCAGAAGCTTAGGGTCAAGGCACTGGTACGGTTGCTCTCCTCCTGGCCGCTTCAGGAGTAACCTGTTTCCTCAACTTTCTGGAAATTCCTTGGCTCCTGGCCACTTTCTCTGTTCAAGTCTTCAAAGTGCACAGCCCGGCCTCCACTTCCTTTATTCCCATCTGCTTCTCCCCTTTGACCTTCATACCTCCCTTTTAGTGAAGCACTTGTGATTACACTCTGCCCACCTGCACAATCCAAAATCATCTCTCTTCTGTGATTATTAATTTAGTCAAACTATAGTTCCTTCTGCCCTGGAAGGTAAAGTACTCACAGGTTCCAGGATCAGCATGCGAGCATATCCGGGACCACTGATCAGTCTGCCAGAGACAGGCACTTCAGGAGAAAGAAAAGGGTGGGAAACATATTCCAACTGGAACCCAGAAGCCATTTTGATACTGAATAATCCCCTAGACCTGCTGTAGGTATGGCTTTTTAAATTGCCTTCTCCAAAACAGATGCAGAATGTGTCATGGTGACTTTTTAACAATTTCTTTCAACACACATTCACCCTTATAATCTGATTTTCTCCTCCAAAAATATCTTGCTAGATGAGAAGGCAGTTTATCCCTAATTGCAGATAAGAAGATGGAAGGAGAGAAGCTGGCTGGCTTTACTCCCACCCAAATCTGCTAGTGAGTCAGCGGCAGTCAGACAGGACCAGCCACCTCTGGACCACTGTCCACTTCTCCTCTACTGGCAATGCTTTAGTACGTGCACTTTCATTATAGCTATTTTGGGGGGAAAAACAAACACTCTTAGACTTTTTTTGTTGTTGTTTTTAGAGGTTTTTGCCATAGGGCATGTGTGCTCGCCAGAAAGACAGAGAGACACTGAGAGACAGAAAGTGAGAAATCACCCCCCAGGGGGGGATGGCCACCCTGCAATCCCTTCTCCTCCATTCTCCTCTTGGGATCTTGGGCATGCACGCACACGCGCCTGGCGTGAGTTTAAGCTACCAGGTCTGGGGCTCAAACCGCGGTCGACTACATGGGAGTTCAGAGACATAGCCATTACACCAACTGCTGGTCCTGGATCTTTTAAATAATTTTTAAAAAAGAGATCTTAGAGTTCACCCTCCCTCGAGTACCCTTCCTGCTTGGTCACACTGCTTGAATATTTTGAGGAAAAGGGAGTTGTTATAACTTACTTTGCAAGTTAACCCACCATAGGTATTACTCTCCGAGATACATTTCCAAAAAATAGCCTCACCAAATCCTGGGATCTGCCACAGGTGGTCCCTTACACAGAAGTCAGAGGTGGGGCAGGATGGCAGACAAGCATGACTTGGGCTCGAAGGCCAGCCTGCAGGACTTGACTCCCAGGGGCTCCACTGGTGATGCACTGGGCAGGGACTCTGAATGCACGCTGTTTCCTTGGCAGTCTTCTGCCAGTGACTCATTGCCCATTGGTGACTACTAGGCCACCTGCCCTTTATGTGGAGCTGGTCCAAGGCCAGGCTTGGCAAGAAGCTCTTGTATGATGATCTAGAGAAGGAAGCGTAGAGCCAACCTAGCTACTAGCTACTTGGTATGGAGCAAATTCCTAAGCTCTCTGAGCTCAATTTCCTTAGCTGTATATGTAGGAGAGTAAACTTCCCCTGCATCCCAGGATCATTAAGCGGATGAAGGGAGGTGGTATATATGCAAAGTGCTCAGAACAGTGTCTACCACAGATCTTACTCCAGGGTCCTGGGCTAAGGCATTCTAGCCTGACTACTCAGCTTTTCCTGTTCCCACTCCATACCACTTTTTTTTTTTTTAAGTTTTTGTTTTGTTTTGTTTTTTGTTTTGTCTTGGTTTTTTGCTATAGGGTGTGTGCATTCACTGGAGAGAGACAGAGAGAGAGGAAGTGAAGTGTTGCCACCTGAGGAGAACCATACATTTCATCCCCAGCAGGGATGGCCACCCCACAATCCCTTCTATTCCATTCCCTCAGGATTTTGGACATCACACACATCCAGCATATTTTCCAAGCCACCAGTTCTAGGACTTGAACTGCACACATGGCCATATGGGAATCCAGTTGCTTTAACCACCATGCCACCTGGCTGGCCCCCCCCCACATGACTTTTAACTGGGTGTATCTTCCCTCAGCAAAATACCTTTGCCCCAGATGCAACTTCTCAATACATATACATACATACAGACATGCATGCACGTTGTAACTGCTATACCTACCGATGCTCTCAGGATGCCGCTCATTAATTAAGCACTTTACTGTGTTGGGTACAAGAGGACACACAAATAAGACTCTGCCTTCCCAGAGTTCCAAGTTTAGGCAAAGAGATAGTCCATGGGCAATTAGCTGTAGTGCAAAGTAAAATGTTACTACTGTTCTGAGATAGGCTTATGCAAATGACGTGCAATGGAGTATGGAAGCCAGTGAGAACAGCATCAGCTAGAAGTAGGAAAGAGAAGGTCATAAAAGTCATACACATTGGAAGTGATCCTCAAACTGGGCTGGAAAATGCAAAGGTAATAAGGAAGAGCATCATAGGTAACAAAGAGGTTCAAAAAGAAAACACATGATAGCATTACTGATATACTTAGTCCAAGTTATTGCTCACAGGAAACCAACAATACACTGACCATCCAGTAGTATATATCAGGCTCCTAAATAGAGTTTATGTGAGTTTACCCTGAGTGTCAGCTTTGTTCTCAGTCTCCAGGAAAAAAATCTAGTTTCTGGGTGTGCAAAGTGGAGGAATGAGTTGGGCTCAAGCCCTACTGGTTATCCATCTGCTAGTCCACATGGAACAGATTGCCCAGGGCCTATGTCATTCCAAGACAGGGCTGATGGGAGCAGATTTTTTTTTATCCCCCCCAGAACTTTTACTGCTCCTAAATCAGAGGATCATTTTCTGACCCAGAAGGTTGACTGCGTATTATATCATGGTTCACTGTGCATAAAACTTAGGTAAGAACTATGTTCTTGGGAAGGTGGGTGAGGATGACTTAATAGAGACAGACGCACAGAAGAGGGAGTAACAATAATGGCAAAATGTTCTTGTTCCCCGTTACCTGTCAACCCTTCCCCCCCCCAGTCTCCTAAACACAGTTAAGACATGACACCCTTGGGAGCCTTTCTGATGCCTCGGCATTGACCCCTCCTTTCTCCACAACATGAGTCAGCAAACACTTTTTGAAAGGGCCAGATAGTATGTATTTCATGGTTTGTGGGCCACATGGTCTCTGTCACAGCAACAAAGCTGCTATAACACTGGTTTCAAAACATAGATTCATTCCAATGTGGTTAAAGTATTAGGAAACAATATAAACATAACCCAAATTTCACATTTCTTTACGTGCAATTTCCCCTATAAGAAACACTAGGTGAAAGCAGAAAACTGCATCCAGCCAAAGCGAGACATGCAGGGATATACACAACACGTACATACCTCACCTCAGTTCACCACAGGTGTTATAACACACCCTCCACATCTGGAGCTACAAGTTTCCCTCTGATTTTAAACAACCCTTTTCCACCATTTCTCAATATCTCACACACTGCAACTCTTCCACACCAAATTCCACAAGCAAACATCAGGTCTTATTTAAAGGTAAGCAGTAATACACATTGTAGTATTTTCACATTTTTTAATCATTTAACACGTGTAAGACTGTGTTATTGTCTTTATCAGTTTGTGTGTGTGTGTGTGTGTGTGTGTGTGTGTGTGTGTGTACTAGCCAAGTTCTTAGATGTTGTCCCCAGTGCCATTTTTTCCATCTGCCCTGTGCTTTTTATTGCACAATCTTGCACACTGTGGTGGCATGTCAGAGCCACGTTAGAGTAGACCTGACTCCACTTAACTCTGTCATTGGAGGACAAAAGTGGCCATAGACTGTATGTAAATGAATGAGCAGGAAGTGTTTCAGCAAGATCTCATTTGCAAAAGCAGATAGCAGGCCCAGTCTAACCCAGAGCCTTTCTTTGTCAGCCCTCACTTTGCATTCTTTCTCTACCCTGTATGCAAATAGTAGTCTTAATTTGAAGGCCCCTCTCCCCAGCTAGGCCGTGATCTCTGTGGACCGGGATTCTTTCATTCCTCTCTTTTCTCAGCACCCGGCACTGTGCCTGGCATACAGACTCTCAGCAATATCTGCTGAGTAAATGAGTAAGGATTCTCCTCACCCAGAGGATATTCTACTCCAAATGAGCAAGAATTGTCTTCAGTCTATCTTCCATTTCAGCTTGAGACTCTGACACGCAGATTCAGATGTAGGTAATGTTTATGAACCCTGTCTACTCAGCATACTAGAGTGAAAGCATGATTTTATGTTATCCCTCAAGAGAAACCAAGATATATATTACCATCTCCATTTCATGGGTGAGGGAATTCAATCTTAGGTCATTAAATAATTGCCCTCAGTCATAACACAGCTACAGCATGGCATGCTCACAGACATATTATGGGTCTAGGGTAGAGAACTCTTAATTCTGTCTGGGGATGCCTTCGCATTGACTTCTTTTTCTCCTTCTCACGGCAAATGTGTTACACAACCCCCAGATTCCAAAAATACAGGTTGCCTTAAAAAAAAAAAAAAAATGCAAAAGGAGAAAATTGTCTACAGGTATAGTTTTAAAAAATCTCTTCCATAGGGGCAAGCAGGCGGCATGGTGGTTAAGGCGCTGGACTCTCACATGGCTGACCATGGTTTGAGTCCTGGACCTGGCAACTTGCTTTTTCACTTTCCCTCTCCCTCTGGGTCTCTCTCTAGTCAAATTTTAAAAATAATGATGATGATGATGATGAATGAATGAAATAAAATAATTCCAAAAATAATCTCATCCATAAGATCTATTGATGCTATAGTAGCCTAAACAAGGAAACTTTATGAACAAAATAGATGAAGTTTCTGTTACCTAGACAAAATGAGAAGCCAGTCTTCAGTCCAAAATAACGCTTAATTCTCAGAGAGCTCCAGGAATTCTTTCCTTCTTACGTAACAGTTTGGTTTCATAAGACCGCACTGGTTTCTATAATACTCAGCCATAAGAAGTTAAAAATATATTTGGTATATTCTGTTTACAGAATGAGGGAGAGTTCCAGTTTCACCTGATTTACTTTAACACACTATAGAGGGAAAAAAAAAAAAAAGCATTTATTTGGCCCATTCTCCATTTATGTAAGAAATAAAAACCACTATGAACAGCATCTTGCCTAACTGGCAAATTACCGTCTGGAGCCTAGAAATGTGAGTGGAAGAAGTCTTTAGAAGAAAACAATGTTCAAAACCTTGCCGGCTTCCATCGTAGCTATGGAGCCTTGTACAGAGGCCCACACTGCAGCCAGCCCTCAAAGGTCTGCAATGTTGCCAGGTGGTCCAAAGCATTTCCTTGTAGACCCCTGGCCATGCCTGGCTCTTAGCAGAGCATGTCGCTAACAGCCCGGGGGACAGGAAAGGTTTCTGCTCCCTGGTCTGCTTCCGCCCTGGCTGGATGCCTGGAGTGCAATGTGTACACAATCCATTTTATGAGACAGATGGAAATTGAGTAACAGCGAATAAATCATATGGCGCTTCTTTCAGTGATGTCTTTCTATGGGGACTCTTCTTGTTGACTAAGTGTGGCCTTGTACCTCCTTGATTAGCCACACAGATGTTTTGTTGATATCTGATTCCTGTGAGACATTTTTTATTTAAAGACTCTGGAGTTTCTCGACAGGCAGTTCTGCCACTTAGTGTGATGAGTTTTGTGAATATAATCACATTTGTTCTTCAGATGCACACTCATGAACACAGACTCACACACACACAAATACACAACTATGCACCAAAATCACCAGCACCCCCAAACTTTTCATACCCCATTCTGCCCACATGCTTTATGCAGAGGTCAGAGTTTATGCAAATAGATGATGACTTCAAATTTGTAGTTCAAGTATCTCTCTTACTGTTCTCCAAATAGGAATCTTATCAAAAAAGCCAGGAGATGTTTCCTCCAAGCAGCAATGTATGGAACCAAACAGATCGGGGTTGCAATTCCAGCTTTATCAGTTAGAGGCTGTGTGCCTGTGGGCAAATTAAATCCTCTGAGTCTCAAATCCAAGTCTGCACAATTAGAATGTATGTTTTAATTGTCAGAGAACCTGTGTGCTCACCAGAAAGAGACAGAGAGAGAAAGAGAAGGAAAAGGAGAAAACACTCCCCAACAGGGCACAGTCACGCTGCAATCCCTTCTCCTCTGTGGCTTTGAACTGTGCTCAGTCACATTAGGCTGGGGCCACGTAGGAACAAATATACAAAACATGCACAGTGTGATGATTTTTAGGGACAACTGTGCCACGTTAGAGCAGACCTGACTGCATTCAATTCTGTCACTCGAGGACAAAAGTGGCCACAGATTATACATAAATGAATGAGCAAGAGCTGCGTTCAGTGAAGTTTCATTTGCAAAACCAGACTGCTGACTGGATTTACACCACAGCCTCCCCTCGCTGACACTTGCTTTATGTTCTTTCTCAGTTGCTAGGAACCCAGTTCCCCTCCCCTAGGCCACTGGACTGGCCCTGGTAAGGTTAGAATCTGAATGTGGTGGCCTGCCTCAGAAAGCATTTGTGGAGAAAGCCCAGAGTAGCACAGTATGCTGAGCGCTTTTTCAGATGTGAGTTGGGGATGTGTCTTTTGTTTTTGTTTCTTTTAGGAAGGTGAATGGATATTAATAAATACCACTTCCCTTTTCAGGTGACTTGCAACTTTAGGCTCAGAAATTAAGCATTTTAGCTCGGGTCACCCAGGCCGAGTGGCAGCACTGTGATGCCAACTGAAGCAGCTGTGCCTGGATCTAAAGACTG
Source organism: Tupaia belangeri chinensis (assembly GCF_000334495.1). Lineage (NCBI taxonomy): Eukaryota > Metazoa > Chordata > Mammalia > Scandentia > Tupaiidae > Tupaia > Tupaia belangeri. The sequence goes on from NW_006206682.1 coordinate 400,968, forward strand.
GGCTTAGTTTTGCCTCTCACCCCCTCAAAGCCAACTATGTAAAATGTAGGCAGTTACATAAGAACAGTGCACATGAAGGGAGACAAACAACATAGGACTAGAATTTTGAGAAGGCCCTTCCATGGCAGCAGAGATGAAGCACAATAAATCAAGCATCAACACTGGTTAAAAAATATACATAGAGCAGACCCCCTGAAGAGGCACTACTGGACTCCACAGAAACCCTTTCAGGATTCAACAGTGTTGATATGCATACAAGGGAGAATTCCACCCCTTTTCTGAGATCAGAGTGTGAAAAGTAGCCAAACAGTGGGAGCCTTGGAAATCTGCCAGCCCTTCCAGACTAGACAGAGAAGACAAATAGAACAGTCAAATCTTTGCACTTCGAAACTTTAAACAAAGAGTAGAGATTCAGTGACTAGGGTCAGCTCTTATAATGAACCCCAAAAAAGAGTCAACCTTGATTAACATTCTTTTGCATCATCAAAAGGACATAGGTCAGATAAGGTGGTCATGAAGTAATCTGCTCACCACACAGAGATGTCGAGGGGGGTCATCCGCCCCCCCCCTCAAAGTGGATGGCTTTCTACCCTGGGGGAGGGGGCACGCAGTATCTACATGCTTCTGCCATTCTATCATTCATAATAAAAAAAATTACGTCTCTCCGCAATGATTTGTGAACTCCTGTGATTTTTGCTAATATGGAGGGACAGCAAGATAAAGACAAAATTATTTTCTTGGTTTTTTTTTTTGAATGAAATTGCCTCATCTCTTGATTAGTAGCTAATTGTACATTGTTTCATCTCCTCGGGGAGGCTGCAGCAGGGAGTCTCTTGGCTGCATATTAGAATCACCTGGTAATAATATTATTGCCAGTGGATGTGTATACTTGCCAAAGAGAGAGTGAGAAGGTACTTCCACAGTGGAGCATGTTCACTCCACAATCCCCCTGCCTCCAATTCTCCATCTTATCAGGATTTGGGGGCATGCTAACACACACACACAAGGAGTGTTTTTCATGTGTCACTCACTGCCAGGATTCAAACCATGGCCAGCCATGTGAGATCCAGCTCCCTTAACCACTGTGCTACGAGGCCAACCAGGAAGCTTTTTTAAAAAATGATTCCTGGTTCTGTCTCATATCCAGTGACCCAGAATCTGTTTTTTAGTTTTGTTTTTGTTTATTTGTTTGTTTTTTAAGAGAGATCTTTGTTATAGGGCACGTGTGCTTGCAGGAGAGCCAGAGACAGAAAGTAAGAAATCATTCCCCCGCCCCCAGAGGATGGCCATGCTGCAATCCCTTCTCCTCCATTTTCCTCTCAGAATTTTGGGCAGGCACACACATGCGCCCAGCGTGAGTTTTAAGTCACTGAGTCCGGGACTCAAAACAGGGTAGACTCAAACCATGGGGGGCCAGTGACATAACCATTACACCACCTGCTGGAATTTGTATTTTTTAAAACTCTGTGGAGAACACTGGATAGTGCCAAACACTTAGGTGCCATCATAAGAATCAGTATCAATGGCTGGGGTTTGAATACTGGCTTCATCAGACACTGCACGAAACACCTTTCTATGAATCAGCTTTTGCTCCACTAAAATGAAGATATTCAGGATGCAAGGGTCACATGATAGAGTTTGTAGAAGTTTTATAAGCTAAGAACACTAAAAACAGGAAGTATTACTACTCTATCTATCATATGTAATACCATATATCTTACATGTAAACATAATCTTCCCTTCCTAGAGGACTGTACAACAGCTTTTATTCCTATAAGGTCTTTATTATTCTGAGACCTTGAACAGGCCATCCTAGGCTAACCAACTTAGATGAATACTTAAAAACAACTGGTGTCCCTTAAGCTTTTAGTGGCAAGCAAATTAAAAAGTGTATTTTTCTGGAAAGTAGAAAGGATATTTCCCTGAAGCTGATGAGTCTCTGATTTATGCTCAAGTTCATGCTACTAAGAAGCTTATCCTCCTACAGAGAAAAACATTTCCCCCTAGGACTTAACAGCATGTCTGTGTGCTAGGAACTGAGGAATGTGGTGCTTGCTACATGCTAGGAATTGAGGACATTTAATCAGTAGCTTATTGATCACAGGATAGTATGTAAAGGCAGATAAATCACCTCTGATCTATTGATCTGAGCAGTGTTGAAAAATCAAGTCATAGGCAGGAGTTTTTATGAAATTAGCACAACAAAATAAGCTATATTCCTGAATGATCAGCCAAAATCTTCAAGAGGGGGTGTCAAAGAGATTCAGGCCATGATGCATGTCCTATTAAGAGAAGTATTGAAATACGATACTCGACAAAACTGGATGATGGTTTGCAAAAGGAAATGAACCAGAGGCTTGTTTCCTGTTTCTCAGAGGCACCATATGGAACAAGGACAGAAGCAACTAAAACGTGGATGGCTATGTGAAGTTTACAAAGTGAGGAAACCGAAGGCCTGCTGATGGTACCGCAAGCTTACAAGTGCCAGGAGCAAGACTCAGGCCTGCTCTTCTGAAGACTTCTGGTAGGGAGGAGGTAAGGGATGGATGCTGTGGGCTGGAGCCCGTGATGTAAATCAAAATGCTAACAGTCACTGGTTGTACCTGGCGAGAGTTTAAGTACATTCACTCCCTCCCTATGCCCACCCTCAGATCCAGGTTATAGACAATAGTAGGCCCTGCCATTTTTTACTTCTTACCTTAAAGAAAATTATCTTTAAAATATACAAAAACAAAAAACTAGTTCAAAAACAGGAACAGAAAAAGAAGAGAACAAGGAGAAGTTACCACTCTCCTAGGAACCATATCTATGCTACCATTTATGCAAATTAAAAAGACTTATGAGAAAATACTATGAGGAGTCAAAAAGTTCACAGAAAATACTAATAAAAGACTATGCACTGGGACTAGCAGATGGCATAATGGTTACATTGCTACTAGACTCCCATGTAGTCGACCATGGTTTGAGTTCCGGACCTGGCAGCTTAAAACTCACACCAGGCACATGCATGCATGCCCAAGATCCCGAAAGAATGGAGGAGAAGGGATTGTGACATGGCCATCCCCTCCCAGGGGGGGTGATTTCTCACTCTTTGTCTCTGTTTTTCTGTCAAGCGCACACACCCTATAACAAATATCTCTCAAAAAAAAACTATGCATAGATTTCAAAAAAAAAAATTTTTTTTGGAGAGGTTTTCGCTATAGAGC
>NW_006206682.1:404941-424406 GCF_000334495.1 Tupaia belangeri chinensis
GGGGGGGGGGGTGATTTCTCACTTTTTGTCTCTGTTTTTCTGTCAAGCGCACACACCCTATAACAAATATCTCTCAAAAAAAAAACTATGCATAGATTTCAAAAAAAAAATTTTTTTTTTTTTTTTGGAGAGGTTTTCGCTATAGAGCGCATGCGCTCACCAGACAGACAGAGAGAGAAATAGAGACAGAAAGTGAGAAATCACCCCCCGGGGGGATGGTCACTCCACAATCCCTTCTCCTCCATTCTCCTCTCGGGATCTTGGGCACGCATGCACACGCGCCCGGTGTGAGATTTAAGCCACCGGGTCCAAGAAGCGAACTGCGGTCGACTACGTGGGAGTCCAGCGACATAACCATTATGCTAACTGCTGGTTCCCAGATTTCAAAAATTTTTGTCTCAAAATATGCATACACTAATTCTATTTTCCACAAATTTTTTGAGCTCTTCTTGTGTATCTATACATGTAAAAGCTTAAAAGATTAAACTAGAAAGACTCACCACATCAAATTCATAACTGTGACTACTTTTGAAAAATGGGTAATGAGTGTTGGCATGGAGAGCACTAATCATATTTGTAGTGTTTTTGTTCTGAAATAAGAGATCTGAAACAAATATGAAAAAAAATAAAAATAATCAGTTCTGGGTGGTGAATATGATGTTTTTTACTATGTTTTATAAATCTTTCCAAATATACAGCAACGAATCATATCTACTCTGCCCTCACTTCACCCCCATCTCATTCCATCTCTTTAAAAGGCCTCCCTGGTTTCCAGTAAAATCTACCTATAATAAATGAACTCTAATGATGGCATCGAAACAATTCATTAAATTTATATCAATAAAATCAGCTTTTTAGTATTACCTCTTAATCCATTCATTTTCTAAATATTAACTGTGTCTCCATTACAAACAAAGTTTTTCCATGGTAATTATATTATAATGATCAGGATAAACAATTGCTAAGTGCTGTTTTCGCAACATTTCCTTAGTTCTCCCTTAAGAGGCTTAAAATTAAGAAGAAAACAAAGTAAGAAAAAAAATGAGTGAACTCACCAACAGAAGGTAAATTCAGGCAATTCTGCACAGCATATAGGATTTAATAAAATGATAACTTTCAATAAATCTTACACAGATAATTTAGAGTACATATTAACTGCCAAATTCAAATACAAGAAAATAAAATTTTACATACCTTGTTTTTGTTTTTAATATTTCTTTCTTCCATTATAGAAGTCATTGATTTGTTTCACAAAGAGAATGTGAATGGCAGCACCAGCCTTTAAGGTTAATCCAAAGAAAATAACTATTTGTGGGAATGTAGAAGTTTTAAACTTGTCTTTTTTCTTTTTTAGAACAAAGAAAAAAATATAAGCTAATTAATCTCGGCAAAACAGGAATGGGGGTGTGCCAATACCACCATCCAGAATTACAGATCATCATAGTTACCCCACTGAAAACCAAAGTTTCCCCCCAGAAGAGAACTGACAAGGCTGTGACTGATGTTTTCAGAACAGCACAAAACTAAGGCCAATACATGGCATGGAGGTTAAGGCAGTTGGATCCGATAGAGCCAACTATGTGATTCAAGTCCCAGATCTGGTGGCTTAAAAAATCACACTGGGCACCTGTGCATGCATACCTAAAACCCCAAGAAGAGAATGGAGAAGGGATTGTTGCATGCTCATTCCCCCTTGGCTGGGCAAGTGGAGGGGTGGGAGGATTTCTCACTTTCTCTCTCTCTCTCCAACAATGAGTACATGTGCCCAATAGCAAAAATCTAAAAAAGAAAAAAAGAAAAAGAAAAACAGCACAAAACCCAGTAAAGAAGAGAACTTCAGAGAAGTTGCTTACTCCGTTTCCTACCCACCTTCACCGACAGAGGAAGAAACCAAGGAAATAACAGATGGGTAAGGAGTTAGGCTCCCGAAAGAGGTACAGCAAAGTCTGTAGACCTTGCCAGATTCTGTCTACGTTTCAGTTTGATCTGTTCCAGGGTAACTGTGGACTCCAATAGCCTGACTCTTCAGCATCATTTAAATCAGGTTTCTCATAAATTTATAGCCTCTTATTCACTCATTCCCCTACGCTCCATTCTTTTTCTCTCTTTTACCCTTTCCAATTTTCCCCCATCAATTATATGGTCACAGATTACTGAAAAAGCCAAATTCTAAAGTACCTCTTTGGAGATCTGTGATGTATCTCATAAAGATTTTTAAAAGTTAAAACCTAAGTATGATTAACCTGAAATAATATTTTCTATAAAAAATATTTCCTACACACCTGTTGTTTCCACAGTTAAAGCCAGAGTTAAAGCAGAGTTGCTCAAATGAGTCCTCTGTAAGAAATGATGAGGCTTTTCACTTTTAAAATACTCTTCATTTTTTAAAAAGTATATTCCTGGGCCAGCCCCATAGCCTAGAGTCTAAGGGACTTGAATCCCACATGACTAACTGCAGTTTGAATCCTGATCCTGGCAAGTGCATGTGCATATGTCCCCCAAATCCCAATAAGATGGAAAAAGGGAGAAAAAGAAATTGAGGTAAGACAACATCCCAATGGGTATTTTTTTTTTTCTCTGTCTGTTGGTGTCTCTCTCTGGCAAGTATATGCAGCCTCTGACAATTAAAAAAAGTAAACAAAATAACATGTAAAACATATAAAGTATATTCAAGATCACCTGGAAAACCATCTTTTTAGTCAGTATTGCTATGTAAATTCAGATCCAGTGTCTGTTTTAGGAACAAGTGTACTATTTTCATTAAGTTGGGCAAACGAGAAAAGAAACAAAATTAGCAGGTTTTTAAGACAAGTAAAGCCAATTTGGTTAGAGCATCTCATATCAACAAAAGTTTTGCCACAGTTTGAAAGAGAAAAGAAGAAAAATTGAGTCATCACATGAGAGATGACAGTACAGGTGTGTTAAACTCGGGTGAAACTGATTCTGCATGGTCATGGCTGAACTTAGAGTGTCCCAACAATTCCACATGCAGTGAAACCACATCGACTGTTACATGAAAGTGATGTGCTAATTTGAATTTTATACATTTTATGACTTGTTCGTATTTAGCTTATACATGTTAGTTTTATTGTATGAGAGCTATGAAGAGTTTATAAGCAGCTTAATATTTATGTGTATTTATGTAACAATTGAACAAACATAAGCCAACATGAGAGGGGTCTATTACATTTTATGCCTTTAAATAAAAGTCTCTATATTGTTCAGGTAGAAGTATCTACCTGATTACCATAATAGGAGGCTGACTCAAGGCCCCTCCAGGTGGACCTGATCTAGGATCCACCTTCTATCATTAAAGTCCCCATAAGAAGAGACTGGAGACCAGAGCGAACACGAGAAGCTGTGAGAACAGAAAGGAGAGGGTGGAGTGTTATGAGGAAGGGACCACAGGCCAAGGCAGGCAGGTAGCCTCTAGGAGCCAGAAAAGGGAAGGAAACACATTTTCCCCTAAAGCTTCTAGAAGGAATGGATCTCTGGGAACCCTGATTTGGGACTTGTGACCTCCAGAATTCTAAGAGAATAAATCCATGAAGTGGATCCACTGCCATTTGTGATCAGGTTATGAGCAAAGCAGAATTAACTTCCAGTGGAGGAAAGAGGAAGGAAATGTGGAAGTGCAGAAGAGGCCAGACAGGAGCCCCTCCAGAACACTCTGTCAGAATGGGGTAGGACACAGAACAGGGAGCCTTTCATTAGCAAGTAGGAGTGGGCAGGGAAGGAAAGGAAGTCTGGGGCTATCAAGCTGTCAGCCAGGGGGAGTGTCGCTGGACTGAGAACTGTCCCGGAGATGCAGGCTGCATGGCCACTTCTGCTGTTTCCCTTAGGCCTGCTTCTTAAGCTCTCAAACTTCTTTTCCAGCTTCTATGTTCACTGGTAAGTGAGGCTCCCTCAATTTCTGCTCTAGGGCTTAAAGCAGATTCTGACAGCACCGGATAGTCAAGGCAAATCCCCACAAATCTGAGCTCATCTCCCCCAGAGTCAACCAAGGCAGTCAAGCAAGGCCAAGCGCACTGAGATGAGCAGGGGAAGCCCTGCTCCTCCTAGTCCTGACTGAGAGCGTGAGGAAAAGGAAATCAGGTCATGGGCCAAGCACACTCTGGGATAATTACGCTGAAAGCATAATATCGAGCACCACCATTTTGTTATTTTATGCCCTAAGGAACTAGGAAAAGCGATTATACCCTAAGGGTCTTGCACAATGCAAGCAAAAACCAAGTAAGATCTCACAGTGGCAGACAGAGAGGACAGCAGCAGAGGAAAGCGGATTTATTAAGTATAAGCTAAATGCTGTCTAGTAAGAAGTAATGGTATATCTTGCTGTCCCCAAATTCTCTTGTCTAAACTCCTGTCATTTTCACTGCTGCCTGGCCTCCTTTGCCCTACCTACGCTGGAAAGCAGGATTAAATTGTCTTCAATGATCAGTCCTCTGATGCTCGGGTTTAATCTCTTCCTGAGCAAGCGATTAGGTCAGGGCACACTCGTTCACCACGCAGGAAAGTACATCCCAGCTACTGGTTTGAATGAAAATGATGTTCAGGTTATCATATAATACTTTCTCACTCCCTCATGCTGGTATCTGAGAAAGACCCCATTATAAGGCCAGTCCCAAGACAAGCAGAGGAAGCCTGATCCCACATGGCCAACCAGGGCTCAAGTCCTGTCCCATTTGAGTCTCTTGAAAAACATACTGGGTATGTACATATGCCCAAAATCCTGATGGGATACAGAATTGGAAGAGAGAGGATTGCAGCATGACCTGGTCCTCTTGGGGAGTGCTCTCTCTCTTTCTCTCCTACACACACACACACACACACCGGGCGCATGTGCGTGCATGCCCAAGATACCAAGAGAAGAATGGAGGAGAAGGGACTGTGGTGTGGCCAGCCCCCCTGGGGGGTAATTTCTCGATTTCTGTCTCTCTGTCTCTCTCTGTCTGGCGAGCACACGTGCCCTATTGCAAAGAAAAAAAAAAAACTCTCCAAAAAAAAAATAAAATAAAATATTAAAAAGAACCTATCACAGGACCCTGAAGTAATACTTTAACCGTGCTATCATTTAATAATTGAAGAATAATTTACTATCTAAAGAGACAGAGCCCAGGAGCCAGCAGGTGGCATCATGGTTAAGGACGCTGGGCTCCCACATGGCCAACCTCAATTCAAGTCCTAAACCTGGCAGCTGGCTTGTTCTCTCTTTCCCCCTGTGCTCCAACTAGAATAAATAAATAGTTAAATAAAATAATTCTGCTCTAGAGCTAGAATAATCTCAAGAGCATATTTTAAATAATGAAAAATCTAGTGACACCATACCTGTCCTCTCACACCTTAGAATATTTAGAATACAAGTGCTGCATAGCAATCCATTCTCTGAATCCTTTCTAAAAGAACTTAAATCCACTCAGATGTTTTCTTCCTCTTAAACAAGTGTTTAAAGTGGAGATAATTACTGTCATCTTCATTAGTATCCATGTTTTCATTTCAAAAGCAAATTCATTCAATTTTAGCTATCTCAGAATTCATGATAACTTTACATTTGACTAGTGTAAGTTTTCCATCATAATTTCTAAGAAGAAAAAGGTTGTAAAGAAGATTCTAACAATTGAATCTATAAAATATTTCAAGTGATTCTCCTGTGGACTATTGGCATTCATTTGGATGCTAATTACAAAATATGTCTCATCTTCCTGAAGAAATAAATGTGTTTCATAAAGCCATAGAACATTTGAATGGAAGGGACCTAGAGTTACTCTTCCATTGTTCAGCTATAAGAAAATCTCCTTCACAATAACTCCAACTAATAATGATCCAGCCCTTTTTTAGACACCTTTGCAGAAATGGAATATACTCGGATCTCTGACAGCTCATTTTTCCTCACCTGAGAATCAGTGTACCTTGGTGTCTCGTGTTCTCCCCTTCGGGTGCACCTCTGCCTTCTGCAGCCAAGCAGAATACATCGACTCCCTCTTCCCAGGGCTCTCTCTCTACTCCAGCCTGTGTGGTGTCGTTATGAACCCCTTCAACCTTCCTTGTCCCTCTACTCTGGGACAAGAACATGGTTGTTTCTCTACTTCAATTCGTTACTGCTTCCTGTTTCCTTGTATCCACAACTCAACCTGGTATCTGAGCTGCAGTTCGGCCCTCTATTTGGAGCCCCAGGATTTCTATATAAAAAAGATGCAATTACATTCATTTTATCTACGCTCTGAATCAGACCTGACGTCATGAATGGCCTGCTCTCCAGTGAGTCCACATTTTGTGATTTTGTTTTTCCTCTACTGCTCCTCTCGTAACAGACCAAATTGGCTTTTCAAGTCATCCACAATTGTAAAAGTCAGAACAAAACTAAGGTTGCCAAAGAAGCACCCCCAGGAATACAGAAATAAAAAGCCTAACACAATCAGGTGACAGGTTGCTCAACATAAAAACTGGAAAAACAGGCTGAAAGAGTCTCCTTACTTGATCAATTTCCTTTTAAAAACTTTCCTATCTGGTAAATTGAAAGTAGGGTCAGACATGTGACTGAAACCCAAAATGAGATTTTAACACTTTCTACTTTTGAAACAAAGTCCTAATGTACTAGCAAAATATTTATTAGACCAGTGTCAACAAAATTCCCTAAAAAAAATCTGGGGAGTAAAGGAGACTTTGAGTAGCAGTTTGAAAACCAGAAAGATGTAGCCTCTGGCCTAAACTGAACATAAGCTTTCAACACATGTTTCAAGGCAGCTGAGGAGGAGACTAGTACTGTATAGGAAAAGTTCCTGCCCAGGTTCCCATTTAGGTTGTCTATGCAAATGAAACTTGGAATTCATTCAGTTCTGATTGGCTCACACGAGTTGCAGTCCCATTGACTGAAGAACAAATGCTCAAAGGTTCAGTCTGCAGGAGTTTGGGGGTTTTGTTTTTGTTTTTTAAGGAACACAGAGTGCTGAATAACTCCTCAGCGAATGGCTGGTAGACTTCTTAAAAACTGAGGCCTAATTAAACAATTCAGACCCTTCCTGAAGGATTCCATTCAGAGTTCACACTAGGTTTCATAATTATTTTTTCAATATTGTTGTCCTTAAGTCTCAGATCATAGTAGGGGAAGCAATGAGTTTTGAATATGGACTGGAAGAGGAGATGAGAAAGGGCACCCACATTTCTGGGAGGCAGCTGTGTGGCCCTAATGATCAACAGGGCACATGACAGGAGTTGGGTGTTGGTCTGGCAGGTGCCTTGACTGAGAGAACCGTTTGCTGTCACTGTAACTCTATACTTTTTTCTTTTTTAACTTTTTAAAATTTTTTAAAAATTTATTTCTTTTTGTATATACATTCAATCATATTGTTTAGCTTACAATGTGAGCATTTCAATATGTGAACATTTCTCCCTAGTCCCGTTGATCAAAATATCTTCAACTGATAACACCACACTTCCCCATCCCATCAATGTTCTACCTCCGTATCCCTTCTCCAAATGTCCTTTGTTAGGCCACCCTCCTCCACATACACCTCATCTGACATTCAAACCCATCTCTTGTGTTTGTACAACTGTTAGTCAATCAGTTTCAGTCATAGAGTGCAGACATTCGGTATATGTTAAGTGGGGACATACAATGTCTCTCCTTATAATGCAACAAAAGGCAATTATCCCTCTTACAAGTTGGGTGTTTTGGTTTCACACCTTCTCATTTGGGCATTCTGTGCTTGGCCATCAACAAGCACTGATTGAAAAAGAAAACCTCACAGAGATTTCAATTACTGTTAATGTCGCCTGAGTGTTTTCACTGTCACAGTCTAGGGCTTCAACTTTTTAATAAGTTTCCCGTAATTATTACAAGTGTTTGGTCTAATTCCAGCTGAGGATTTAATGGGACTCATTCTGACAAGATATAGGGTACTGTCCCAGTAGATGCTCATTTGGAAATGGGCCACTTGCAATTTTGAGTGTGCAGAGCTGTGCAAGATTAAAAGTACTGGCAGTATAATTTCTACCTTGTGTCCCAGGCTCTGTGGATTTGTAGCTCATCCAGGCTGTCCATCTGGGGAGCAAACAGCATGTACTCCTTGATGAGAAACTCTGGCCAACCGACCAGCTGTGAAAAAAATAGATTACTCTTGTCATTTTTTTCTGCCAGGTAATTTGCTGGGAGTAAAAATATAATTTCTTAGAAGGTGTGCAGTTAAAAGCAAATCCTAGGGCTGTGTCTGATTTATATTTAAAACTTCACTACACTTTTATTTGTTAAATTTAATTTTTCAACAATACCCTGACTGTGATAATATTTCCTAATTCGCAGGAAATGGAAAGGTTGGCTTCTGATATTTGTATACTAAGCAAGCACGGGAAGGGAGGTGTGGAGGAGAAAGAACGCAGAGGATGACTTGGCTGGCAGGCTGAGCAGAGCACAAAGAAATGCACTGCTGCTTCCCTACAGGTAAAGGAGATATTATGATGGAATTAACTAACTGTTGGGAAAATAGATCTTCCTGTTGCCCCCAGGGAGCTAAAATGGTAAATGCATCTTTTTAAGCCTCTGACATATAACTTCATCCTTGTGAGAATCCAGAAGGTCATGCTAGATAGATAAATCAGGGTAATTCTTGATCAACTGAGCTACAGAGCTGGAGAGGAACTGCTAATAACAGTCTGAATTGTGATGTAACATGCAACATCTACAGGTATAATGTATTCACCATATTATGTGTTTTCAGCAAGCCAAAGGGAAAGGAAGGAATGTGCCAAGTAAAATTAAGCTGCTCAGTTTGTACCCAGTGGAGAGTTAATGATATCACGTGAAATTAAAGAATTTGCAATACTTCTGCACAGGGAGTTACAAAATATTTAAACATAGATGAGTGCTACACAGTAACTTCCTGTCTGGAATTGAAGTGTTAAAACAATGTGCCTCATGCAAGCTATTGCCCTGGCCCATAATTTATTTAAAAAAAGAAAAAGACTAACTCATAACAAATGTTAGCATTTTTAAAACTTGATACACTGTTACATATTGCTTAATTTCTATTGACATTGGTAATTGTTGACTATACAGTAGTATAAATGTGTGAGTGCATACACAGATACATGAGGAGGCTTCAAAAAGTTTATGGAAAATAGAACTAAAGTTCAAATTTATTTTGGTGCAAAAAAAAATGTTTATATCTATGCATAGTTTATTTACTGCATTGCTCGTAAACTTTTGGAAGACCCTTCATATTTGTAAGTATACATGCACATATATGTGCTTGTATATACACAACACATATGTACATAACAAATGACTTGTATCCAGAACATATAAGAATTTTTACAATTCAATAAAGGATGGCTTTCTTCAATAAAATGAAGTCAAATAAATCAGTGAAATAATAGTTGAAGATTTGAATATAATTGCCACAAAAGAAAATGCATTAATAAGGTAATAAGCACATAAAGAGTTGTTTAACTTCTCTCATATCAGGATAATGCACACTGAAGCAATAATGAGAAGCTCCTCCACATCTGTTAGAATGACCAAAAGCAAAAAAAATCAAGTATTGGGACCAGCAGTTAGCGTAATGGCTATGTCGCTGGACTCCCACGTAGTCAACCACGGTTCGTGTCCCGGACCCAGTGGCTTAAAACTCATGCTGGGTGCATGTGCGTGCGTGCCCAAGATCCCGAGAGGAGAATGGAGGAGAAGGGATTGTGGCGTGGCCATCCCCCCTGGGGGGTGATTTCTTGCTTTCTGTCTGTCTCTGTCTCTCTCTTTCTGGCAAGCGCACGCGCCCTATAGCAAAAACCTCTCAAAAAAAAAATTCAAGTATTGCAGAGGAAATGGAGCAATAGGAATGCTCTATCAGAATATAAAGGAGCTTGATCACTTTAGAAAATAGGTAGGTGCTTTCTTATAAAGTTAAATATTCCCTTATACAACCCAACAATTCTATTTCTAGGAATTTAACCAAAAAAGAAAAGAAAAGAAAATAGTTTTCCACACATGTCTGTTCATGACAGCTTTATTCATAACATTCAAAAACTAAAAACAACCTAGATGTCCATTATCAGATAAATGACCTCTTAAATTGAGATATAGTCATGTAACAGGATATTATTTGGCAATAAAAAGAGACAAATTACTAAAAGACTCAACAATATGAGTAAATCTAAATAGCACTAGCCTGAGCAAAAGAAGCTAATTACCAAAGGATACTGTCATTTCATTTCATTCTTCTGAAGGTGTAGAGAGGACAAATCTAATCCTTACTGATTGAAGATCAGTAGAGCCAGGGAGGAGGGCTAGTTCTTGACTAAGAATGGCATAAAGGGATTTCTAGGTAGTGAAAATTTTCTGAATCTTGATCCCGATGGTGCTTATACAGATGTGTAAGTGTGTCAAAACTCAGCCAGGTACACCCATTGTATATAAGCGAGTATCTCAATAAATGTGATTACCCAAAATTGTAAAGAATAGTCGCCAATGACTGACTTTCCCACTAACTCAAAATCTTTTAAATAATTGCCAAGCCTGTCCCTTACTTCATTATCTTCATTTTACCTGCTCTAACCAACTACCCACATTAACTTTTATGATAGCTTGAATGTTGATGGCCCCATGAAAATCATATGCAATGCCCATTCCTTTGCCTTAGAAATCTGTTATCTCATACCCACTTGGCTCACTTCCTCACTTTCCTCAACTCTTTTCTCAAATGTGCTTTTCTCAGTGGCTCTTGCTCTGAGTACCCTATTTTAAATTGTAAACTGCCTGAAGATTTTCTGCTCAAACTTCCCCCTCCAGATTCATTTCTAGTGGAAAAGGCACACCCCCAGGCCCATCCCAGGATGGATACTGAATTTGAGCTGTGAAATATTGATTTCCTTGACCAAAAATGAAGATTTTCTGCTGAGACATTCCACTCTAGATTCATTTCTAGTGGTCTCTATGTACTAAGTATCTAGACAGGTCCAGGTAAACAGGATCCAAACATCTGAATACAATTTGAGTCACAATATTTTTCTATTCCCACTGAATTGGATGTACAAAGAGTGAAAACGGAACAAAAGAAAGATTGTAGATCACCTCCTCCTGCACACCTCTGAACGCTCAGATTGAACTTCAAGAATTAGGAAGAAATGCACCATCCATCAGATGACTAGAAATAACTGCACAGTCACAAGAAATATGGGAAAGCAAGAAAATACCTCTCCTCCAAGGGAAAAGAATAACTCCCTTTCATCCTCAGACAGTACAATGAAACTCATGGAAATGTCTGATAAAGAATTTAGAATACTCACAGTGACAGAGCTAAGAGAGATGGAAGAGAAGAGAAAATGAACTGCAGGAGAGGCAGGAGAAAGGAGCTGATGCATTCCAGGAGGTGAGGAAATTCTTGCAATATCTAAAAGCAGAAATAGCACTGTTGAAAAAAAATCAAATGGACCTGTTAGAGATGAAGGTTATAATACAGGAAGTCAAAATCTCCCTTGAAAATATTAAAAGCAGACTAGATTATATAGAAAATCAAATCTTAGATGTAGAAGAGAATGCTGGCCTAGAAAAACCCACCACAAAGACCAAGAAAGTGGTCCAAAAACATGAAAATAATGTATAAGAAATACTAAATACCATCAAACGTCCAAACATCCAGATAATTGGTATCCCAGAAGGTGAAGACACTCATAAGGGCATTGATAATCTATCCCATGAAATCCTGGAAGAAAACTTTCCAAATCTAGAGAGGCTTTCAAATATTCAGACCTAAGAAATACAAAGGATTTTTTTTTTTCGAATACATGGGACCCCAAATAGAATAGACCCAAGAAGATCTTCTCTAAGACACATTGTAGTCAGATTGACCAAAACCACAAAGACAAGATACTAAGATTGGCAAGAGAGAAATATCAGGTTACCTACAAAAGATATCCCATCAGTCCAACAGTGGACCTCTCATCGGAAACAATGCGAGTAAGGAAAAAAATGGGAAAATTTAATCAAAGTGTTAAGGGAAAAGTAATTTCAACCAAGATACTGTAGCTGGCAAGATTATCCTTCATATGGGAAGAAAAGACAAGAACATTCTCAGATAAACAAAACATGAAAGAATTTGCCAACACCAGACCAGATCTCTAAGAAGTTCTCAAGCGAGTGCTAGACCAGGAAAATTGAATACAGACACACAGAAATGACAGTTCAAAAACTAAGAAAATGGCCAACTTTATTGTAGGGACAAGTCTGGAGTTGAATATGGTATTTAAGAATTTAATTGGGAAGATAGAACCACAACAGAAGATAGATTAAGTACATGAGACTGAACTGGTGAAATACATTTTATGACTTTTGACTAAAACATTGATAATTTTCTCCTTGACTTGGCTTTCCGGTTTTAAGGATTTTTGTCCTATCTTGAGCTGCTGATAGGTTCATGTTCCTACTATTTGAACAGAATCCTAACCTGTTTCCTGGCTTTAAGGGTTTTTTGGTTTTGTTTTGTCTTGTTTTGTTTTGTAGAGGTTTTTGCTATAGCGCGCGTGCGCTCACCAGAAAGACAGAGAGAGAGATAGAAAGCGAGAAATCACCCCCCAGGGGGATGGCCACGCTGCAATCCCTTCTCCTCCATTCTCCTCTCAGGATCTTGGGCATGCACGTACACATGCCTGGCGTGAGTTTAAGCCGCCGGGTCAAGGACTCGAACCATGGTCGACTACATGGGAGTCCAGTGACAGCCATTACGCTAACTGCTGGCCCCTGGCTTTAAGTTTTAAGCAAAGTTCCTTAGCATTTCTCTGATTTATTAAAGCTGAAACTGCTTTTCTTAAAATTAAAAAATATATTTAAATATACCTATTTAATGACTATAGTAAGCTATATAGCATCAGCTAGGTGCTACCTTATAGTATTTTCATTCTACTCAGTTTCACACCTAAAGTCAGACACGTATTCACAGATACGTGTATACCAGCTGAACTTGCTATTGAAAGTAGTTAGATTATTTAAGAAATTTTGTAAATCAATAAAATGTGGGGAAAAAGAGGCATGGAAAACAACTGTAGACACCTGAGATAGTGTGAGAGGAGGGTGGGAAATGGCAGAGGGTGAGAAATAGGGGTAAAATATATGTATATACATACATATACACACACATATGCGAATATGTCATTGGTATACGATTCCTTTGTCAACTGCACACCACTGACATGAGACTGACATGCCAATAACATGAGTTGTGTGTTAACATATTGGTAACATTTTGTCTCCGTGTGACTAACATGCCAATGATATTCAAGTGGCATGTGACCCACATGTGATAGTCTTGACACTGACATTCTGCCAGTATGTGAGTAACATGAGAATGACAGGTGACTGCCATGCTTGCTATCAACATGTGGTTTACATGCCAATGACAAGCTGCCACTGACATGCAGGACCCAAACCATGGTTGGCCAAGTGGGAGTCCAGCATCTTAATCACTACAACATCTGCTGGCCCCTAACAGATGTTTTTAAAGTGGAGCTTATATGAGCCACAGTCTCTGACTAAAATCCAATAATATTTGAAATTAATTATGAGAAGATATTACAGAAATATTAATTATTTGGAAGTTAAGAAACATATACCTTTAGAGTCAAAGAAGATATCAAAAGTGAGATTTAAAATTATCTATAAAGCAAAGAAAAGGAGAACACTTTATTGCCCAAATCCACTGGACACAGCAAAGAACATACATGAAGTGCTGAGTGCCTTCATTTGACACTACAGTATTTGTGTTATAGCTAAATGTAAATTACCAAAACTAACCCAAGATGAAGTAAAAGATTTCAACTAACTACCACAAAAAAGAATAAATTTATAATTAAAAAGATATTGAAAAAGTTATCAGGACTATATCAGTTCACTGCTAAATTTAGCTGCATAAAGGAAAGATTATTCCAGTGTGACATAAACTTTCACAATTCATACAATAAAAGAATCTCTTTTTTCAATTCACATGATGAAGTAATTAAGCACAATTACAAATAAAAAACATAGAAAAATGTAGAGATATAATTTATGAATAATAATTTGAAAACATAAATAACATGTTATCAATGGAATTTAACAATTAACCAAATAATAATACCATGTGATAAACTACAGTATATTCTAGGAATTTAATAGTGACTTAGTATAAGAAAATCTGTAAATAAAATTCATTACCTCATTTTATTAAAGGAGAAAAACCATAATATCATATAAATTTTTGCTGAAGGACCATTTGATAAAATAAAGTAACCATTACTTACATGGAGACTAAAATATAAAAACCAAAACGCTTTTTTTTTTTTTTTTTTTTTTGAGAGAGAGAGATTTTTGCTACAGAATGCATATGCTCGCTAGAGAGACAGAAAGTGAGAAATCATCCCCCAGGGAGATGGCCAGGCCACAATCCCTTCTCCTCCAATCTCCCCTCAGGATTTTGGGCACACATGCACACACACCCAGCATGAGTTTTAAGCCACCAGATCAGGGACTAAAACAATGGTCAACTACATGGGAGTCCAGTGATATAATCATTACGCCATTCGCTGGTCCCAAAATGTAAAGTTTTAATAGCTCTTGGGGATGATCTATATAATCTAGAAGGGGTAGAAGACATTTACATTAAAGATAAAAACCCAGGGCCAGCAAATGGCGTAATGGTTACATTGCTGAACTCCCATGTAGTTGACTGTGGTTCAAGTCCCACCTGGCAACTTAAATCTCATACCAGGCATGTGTATGTGTGTATGTGCCCAAAATCCTGAGGGGAGAATGGAGAAGAAGGGATTATGACATGGCCATCCCCAGTGGGGATAATTTCTTGCTTTCTGTTACTCTGTCTTTCTCTCTGTCTTGCCAGTGAATGCACATGCCCTATAGCAAAAATCTATCAAAAAAAAAGAAAGAAAAGAAAAGACAGAAGCCTAGAGATATAAAAGACATTATAAAAGACATGAACCCAAACTACAGATAATTATTTAATATTTGTAAGGATAAAAAGTACCATAAACAAAGTCATTAAAAAAATATAGATTTGAAGATATATTTGCAATGGAAGAAGACCATCTAGAACAAACCTGTAAAAAGTAAGAGGAAAATAATAATCAATGAAATGTTATTTCTCACCTACTATAAAAGCAAAAAGTAAATAGTAATAACATCCATTGTTTGTGAAGATAAGAAAATTTTATATTTACACATTG
Source organism: Tupaia belangeri chinensis (assembly GCF_000334495.1). Lineage (NCBI taxonomy): Eukaryota > Metazoa > Chordata > Mammalia > Scandentia > Tupaiidae > Tupaia > Tupaia belangeri. Next base: position 420,143 of record NW_006206682.1, read on the forward strand.
CTGAGGGATATGTGAATTGGTATAGCCTTTTAAAAAAAAAATCTAAACACATTATTAAAACCAGAAATACTGAGACCAGCAGTTAGCGTAATGGCTATGTCACTGGACTCCCACATAGTTGACTGGGGTTCAAGCCACGGACCCAGTGACTTAAAACTCATGCTGAGTGCGTGCATGCTCAAGATCCTAAGAGGAGAATGGAGGAGAAGGGATTGCAGTGTGGCCATTCCCCCTGGGGGGTGATCTCTCACTTTCTGTTTCTCTGTCTCTCTCTGTCTCTCTGGTGAGTGCACATGCCCTGTAGCAAAAACCTCTCCAAAAAAATAAATAAATAAATACTGGGACCAGCAGATGGCATAATGATTTCATCACTGGACTCCCACATAGTTGACTGGGGTTCAAGCCACGGACCCAGTGACTTAAAACTCATGCTGAGTGCGTGTGTGTGCATGCCCAAAATTCTAAGAGGAGCTTGGAGGAAAAGGGATTGCGGCATGGCTATCCTCCTGGGGTGTGATTTCTCACTTTCTGTCTCTCTGTCGACTTTTCTCTCCAGCAAGTACATATGCACTATAGCAAAAAATCTCTCAGAAAATAAAAAAAAGACTTTCTAGTTTTTAGCCATTAGCTATTTCCCTTTGTAATAGCACTACTATGCTTCAGAATCTCCACTAATAAAACACTAATACACAATCATGTATTAACAAGAATGTTTATAACAGCATTGTTTGAGGTAGCAAAATATGAACTTAAAATAATGGCCTTCAATTACAGGTGAGATACATGATGATCAAGTCACATTAAGAACTATCATGTCTCTATTAAGAAGAATAAATTAGGGACCAGCCAGGTGACATGGTGGTTGAAGCAGTTTGATCCCACATAGCCAATTGCATGATTCAAGTTCTGGACTTGGCAGCTTGAAAACATGCTGGGTGTATGTGCATGCATGCCTAAAATTCTGGAAGGAGAATGGAGGAGAAGGAATTATGGCATGGCCATCCCCCCTAAAGGGGTGATGTCTCACTTTCTCATCCCTCTCTGAAGAGCACACACTCCTCTAGCAAATAAACAAACAAAATGAAGCTAAACTAGTAGACTCAGAAAGCATAACATAATAACATAATTCCATTTTAATCAATAACCTAGAAACAATGTTTCTATATGACTATATGATCACTGCAAATATGAGAGGAAGAAATAATCCAGGTTTTTAACATTCATTCCCAGAATGGGAAAGTGGTCATTTGGGACAAGAGGGTAGAGGGAAGGTGAGAATGAAGAGGAAACCAAGCAAAAAAGGACAATACTACATTTGTAAAGAAAAGTCTAAAATACTAACTCTCTCTCTCCTTTTTTTCTTTTCTTTTCTTTCTTTTCTTTTTCTTTTTCTTTTTTTTTTTTCCAGTTTTGCCATAAGGCACATGAACTCAACAGAGAGAGAGAGAGAAATTATCCCCCAAGGGAATGACTACACTGCAATCCCTTCTCCTCTTGAGATTTGGGGCATGCACACACACTCAGCATGTTTTTCAAGCTGCCCAGTCTGGGACTCAAATCACAAAGTCAATCATGTAGGATCCAGTCACCTTAATCACCATGCCCCTGGCTGGCCCAAAATACTGTATTATTAAAGTATATAACATGTAATCCCATTTATTAATTGTGAGGTTGTGTATGTATATATGTACACTGCATATGTGTGTAACAGAGAAAAAAGGAACATGAGAGAAAAATTATTCATTAGTTTCTCATTGAAAATATTTTCTAAACAATTTTTAAATGATTTTGTTCTTCTCAGTGTCTTAAGAACAGTGAAGAAGTTTCAGAGAATGAAAATAGGACAATTTTAACAAGTATTTTACAACCTTTCTGAAGCTTAAATTCTTACTCCAGGAAAGATTAAACACTTGGTTCCAAAATCCTTGTTATGATTGAAATGGTACCACCTTTATAAAAACTGATAAAAATTTCATGACAATGTACATTGAATGTAAATAAGTTGAGTGTAGTCTATTTCTTTTAGTCCATTCTTTTTAAATTCTTCTATCAGATAGAGAAACATAAAAATAGTATTTCATTAAAAAAGAAATGAGTAAGCTTGCATGTGCTGTTTGATCCATAGACCTCAAATTCAAGGATTTAAAATAACCAAGAAATAAATAATGAATCTTGTATTTTTCAACATTCAAAGAATCACAAATAGGGGAAAAGTTCAATTTTTACTTCTAAAGACCACAAAGGATCTCCATAAGGATAGAAGAAACTATTAACTCTCATAGATTGTATTAGTTTCTTATGGCTCCTGTAACAAATTACCATAAACTTATGGCTTAAAATAACAGAAAATTGGGCCAACTGGTGCCATGGTAGTTAAGGCAGCTGGATTCCAAATGGACAAAGGCATGATTTGAGTTCTAGATGGGCAGCTTGAAAAATATGCTGGGCACATGCAAGTATTCTAAAAATTGCAAGAAGAGAATGGAAGAGGAGGGACTGTGATGTGGTTATCTCCCCTGTGGGGTGATTTCTCACTTTCTCTCTGTCTCTCTATCTGCCTGTCTTCTGGCGAGTGCACACATCCTTCAGCAGAAAACAATAACAACAACAAAGTTAAAGCAAACAAAACACAGAAATGTATTTTTCTCATAGTGCTAGGGGCTAGATTTCCAAACTCAGTAGAACTAGACAAAAATGAAGGTGTTGGCAGGAACATGGTGTAGAGAGAGCCCACAATTTCTTTATTCCATCTTTTAGTGGTCACCAGGAATCCTCGGATTACAGCCACATCACTCTAATCTCTCCTTCCACAGTCACATTGACTTCCTCTCTTTTGTAAGGATATTTAGGATTACATTTAGGGCCCATCTGGGTGATCCAGAGAAGCTCTCGTAGGATCTTTAAGCACATCTGCAAAGATAATTTTTCCAAATAAAATAACATTTACAGATGCCGGAGATGAGGACCCAACAGCACTGGGTGTCATTCTATTATGTACATTACACATACCATAGTAGAATAAGTTGGTACCATCTTTATGGGAATTTATTTGTCAAACCATGTTTAAATCCTAAAAATGTATTTATCTGCCATGGTGCAATCTCATTGCTAAGGATTTATTCTAATAAAATAATTCATTCAGGTTAATGTCTACAATCATGTGAATATGGGTGTTCACCTAAGACTTATGTATAATGAAAAACTGCAAGGTGCCTAAGTGACTAACAATGAGAAATTAGCAGTGAAGGTTTATAATAAATTATATAAACAAAATAATTAAAACTAAACAACCATAAAATAATATAAAAGTATATTTCTAGACATGGAAAGATGTGTATGGTATTTTAAAGAATGAAAATTGAGTTGGGGGCCAGATAGTGGTACAGTGGTAGCATGACTGGACCCACATGGAAAGGTCCCCAATTGACACACTGGGGCATCCACACACGATGAAGAGCTATATAAGATGAGGCCCGGAAGGGCTGAAAACAGGAGTTTCTACATCATAGGGTTTTGGATGTATCACCTTCTTGGTGTGTGGATTTATTCTTGTTTACCAGCTTGGAAGTTTTCTAAACTCCATCCTTTTGAGTTTTTATGGAAACCTTATTACATAGGCATGATGAGAACATTGGTGACTGATGACTAAGTCAGTCTCCAGGCCCTGTCCACTGTGGAGGTCAGAGGGAAAGGCTGAAAGTTCCAACCCTCTAATTACATGACAGGTCCCTCTGGCAACCAGGCTCCAACCTCTAAGGGCTGCCTAATTAGAATGAACTCAAAGATGGTCAAAAGGAGATTAATATGAATAACAAAATACATTTGTCTTGCTCCTATCACTCAGGAAATTCCAAGGCTTTTAGGAGTTCTGTGCTCTCTACCAACACCCAGGAATAAAGATTTACTATCTATTTCTTCTTATATCAGGCTATCACAGATACTAAGGATGTAAGGCTAGAAAGATGACTAATGTAACCACCTCATAACCTTTATGAAATAGGAAATAATTAAACAAGAATATATGCCCTATGCTTGCTATTAATAAGGATAACCTAAGTGCCAATTATAAAAATTACATACTACAGATGAGGCACCAAAATGCTCAGTATGCAAGATTTTCAATTGGGGGGTGGGTGGAAAAAGGTATGCTTTTATCAAGCCCAAACACATCCACAGAGAGTCTAGAATGTCCACTCCACCTCTACCTTTCACAGATAAATGGCAAGAATAACTGCTGTAATGGTTTACTACCTTTTAGGAAAGA
>NW_006206682.1:424437-472502 GCF_000334495.1 Tupaia belangeri chinensis
ACATTTCCCTCATATTTGATAGAGCTAAAAAACAGTGAAAACTTTGGCCATATGTAATACGTCTACAACTAAATACATATGTATATTAATGGCATATTAGAGTTTCATATAAAGTATAATTTAGTAATACAGTAGAAACTATGATACAATAAATGTGCATTCAATCATTTTGAATTTCTACTCCTTGAACTCAAATTCCATGAATATTTTTCTTTTTCTTTCTTTTCTTTTTTTTTTTTTTTTTTTTGCTATAGGGTGTGTGTGCTCACCAGAGAGACAAAGAGAGAGAAAGACAGGGAAAGTGAAAAATCACTCCCCAAGGGGATGGCCACACTGCAATCCTTCCTCCTCTAACCTCTTCTTGGGATTTGGGGCATACCTGCAGTTTCCCAGCATGATTTTCAAGCTGCTGAATCCAGGACTCAAACTATGGAGTCAGTCATGTGACTCCAATGCCTTAACCTCCATACCACTTGCTATCCCTCCATGGCTACGTTTGCAACAGAACACTAATACCAACCACCAAACATTGACATTTCTATTTAAGTCTTAAGAATATTCAAACTTTATATATAAATTCCTATGTAAAAATACTATAAATCGAGCCTGAGGACTTAAATAGTTTATAACCCATACTGCAAAATGCATAACCTAAGGTCACAGTTAAATACATAACCCTAGAGACTTTTGGGACAGTAACATTCTAGCTAACTGACCTGTACTCCAAATTGCCAAATACTGTAAATGTCAGTTTCCAGATTAAATTAAGTCGTTTCTACAAGTTATTGTGGTATTTAAATACAAGTACACTTGGAGAGAAAAAAAAAAAAAAAGGACAATGCCTTGCTATGTCATGATTTTCCTGCCTCAGCCTCCTGAGTACTTGAGAATTAAGGTGCACACTACCATGCAAAACCTTTAGGATGGGCGAGAATCAAACTCAGGCCTTCCATGTGACCTCGGCCTTCCATGTGACCTCAGCATTCCAAACAGCAGTATCAACCAACACATGCTACCATGGTGGGGCTACAAGCACACATTATTAACTAGGGTCATATTTTTATGGGAAAGAAAAATACTTGTGGCTTAATTATTCTAATAGCTATCCATGAAGAGAGGTCTTGAATAAGATTTGCCTCATTTGACTTATCCTAGCCCCAGACCCATGCCTGAGAAAAGCCTACATAGTAAACCCATCTAGGCAACATCAAGCTTCTACCATCTACCCGGCAGCTACCATCCCAGTTAACAAGGGTTACTGCTCTTGTCTAACTACAGAGATACATCTTCCTGCACTTGTCCTAAAAAACTAAAATAACAAAGTGAAACAGAAGCAAGCATACTAAAGAGACTCTGGTTGATCACTAATTGATTCCAACAAGTCAGTTTCAGTTACTTGACTTGTGCTTACGTTATACAGAGGTCATCAGTAGTTTGGGACAGTTTAGTGCAAAGGCTGGCCAATCCAAAAAAGAAAAAAACAACAACTACAACAACAACAAAGAGTGATACTAACTATTTCGTTGAACTTTAGTCAGATAAGTGTCAACCCTTTAGCTGTCATTATAGAACACTGAACAGAAATGAAGAGGAGGCTACTTTGAAGGGTAACTTGAGGTGCCGAATCAATATTCATTGCACAAAGCTTCATTTAGAAAGTGGACATTGTTGAGATGAAGTTGATTTTTAAATGTTAAACCCATAAATACATATGACCACTTCCATTTAAAAACTTTTACCTTTAAATGTTAAAATCTGGTATTTGTACCAAGATGATACTGGGAAGCTTCCTATAACATGCTTTGACTATTTTGGTTTGCACAGGACGAGTTATTTCTTCTCTCTCTTTTCTAATTATAAACATAACATATTTTCATTGTAGATAATTTGAACACTATGGAAGTGTCAAAAAGCAGACAGAAATCTCCCAGCCTTTCAGAGGCGACATTATCCATTTGGGTATATTTTCTTTCAGTCTTTTCCTTTACATTTCATACATTATCCCTGTAGCTTGCTACTGATGTTTTCCTTATATTTACTTATTTAAGAGACTATTCTTATTTTCAGATGGTGTTAGTTAAAAATCATGAGAGTCTGTATACTCTCATAGAGAAATCTTTGGAAGAACTCTAAAATAATGTTGTTAACAAGGGACCAGAAATAAACTGCAGGCAGTTTACCATGCCAATTCCGTGCTTGAGAAATTTGACATCAGACACATATTTCTGTATCTATGCAACTATGACCAAAAAAAGTATCTCCAAAAAATCTCAGAAACAATTTTTCATGTTTGTTCTTCTATTTTCTTGCAAGCACTACCTCGAATGGTTCATTAGCAATGGCTCTCAGAATAAAGTGTCTGCTGTTGTTGTCGCTGTTGATTGTTGGGGTTTTTTTAATAAAAAATATAACTAATTAGAAAGGACAACATATACACCTATTTTCCTATGAAAATATTATCTCAACAGTACCAATTTGGGGATCCTAAGTGACATCTCGAAGATAACTATATCTTTCTCACTAGAGTCAGTGTGTAATTAGCCCCCACAACAATAACTACAGCCCAGGAAAGAGGGAAAGAAAGTTGGGAATGAGCCAGCTGAACCCCAGATGTTAAGGTTGGGAACATTCCAGAGCTTTGCATCTGGAGGCATCTATTGCCAAACCTGCCTGCTCTGTAACAAAGGTGATAAATTCTCCCTGAGAGGAGAGAAAAGCCAGAAAAAAGTAAAACAGTACTGCTTAGGAAGTTTTTCAACATGCAGGTACCTTTCTCCTCTATAAACCAGGTCATTCGCTGGTACCAAGAAAACAGTGAAAAGAATCTAGGAGGTCAAGAATTGAAACTACAATGCTAATAAAATTCAAAAGAAAAAGCAAATTATCAAGATTTATAAATTAAGTTGGTTGGAAAGAATATTGTTTTCTTTTTCTTCACCTCCCCCAAGCAATAAATAAGATACAACAGTGCACCCTTCTGGTTGAAATACAGAACTAACATTCAACTCAAAGTCTTTTCGGTAGACTAATGTTCCATGGGGACAACTTCAGAAAGACAGCTTCTGGTTTCTTCACATAGTGAAAGGATTCACAGCAATTACTTTATCTACAGATATTTTTTTTTTTTTACTTTAAGTGAAAAATGTAAGAGATTTTTTTCAAGTACATAAACTTATTTTCATAAGGGAGCTTTTCACTCTGACTGAAGTAAATAGGATACAAAGAAAATTGCAAAGATAGGTTATGCTGCATTTACTTAACAGGAGTATCTGGTGCTTCATTCCCTTGGCCCTCTTGGAGCTTTCCTGCAGGGACTTTGATGAAATAAATACTCATTAAACATATGTTATACAAATCAATCAGGCAAGATTACCAATTTCTGAAACCCTGGCCTTCAGTAAAATCTAAAAACCTATTTTATTTCGTCATGAGTACAATAGCTCTGCAACTTTTCATAAAGAAAGTCCAAAGTATTTTCAGTGAAAAAGTAAGCATGAAAATGCCTAGCTCTTCTTGTTACAAATTTTACAACGATATTAGCAAGAGCATAGAATTTTGTTTTGTCTAAGAGAATTTTTGTTGAGATATTTTTGCAATAGGGCATGTGTGCTAGCCAAAAAAGAGAGCAAGTGAGAAATCACCCACCCAGGGGGGATGTCCACGCTGCAATCCCTTCTCCTCTGTTCTCTGGTGACTTGGGCACACACGCACACATGTCTGGTATGAGTTTGAAGCCACTGGGTTTGGGACTCAAACCATGGTCAGCCATTTGGGAATTCAGCGACATAACTGCTATGCCATCTGCTGGCCCCAGCAATAGTGTAGAGTTTATAAGCAATGGAATCTGGTCTATATAGGTCTGATAATTAAACTTACTTACTACCTGTCAATTGAAGGCCACCATAAATAACTGCTAGAAAACTCTCTGCATGCTTGCTTTGATGGAACCATGAGAAGTTCACAAATGACTTTGTGTGACAAAGGATGTTTCCAGCCTATCTGATGGTCTATGGTCTGCAGTTGATGAAAAACAGGAAGGAAAATCACTGAGCATCTCCCAGGAACAAATGAAAGTGTTTCAGAAAGTCATTCTTATTTTTGGAAATAGCAATAGATATGTTGCCACCTATATTAAGAAGTTTAGGCCTAGACTTCACTCTCCTGACCCCAAGATCTAAACAGGATAGGCTAATCACAAGCCATCTACATTGGAGCTCTGAGAGGCCCCATCCAGGAACTAGGACAACTGAAGGTTTTCTGCCCAAACTTCACCCTCCTGACCCTATGATCTATCCAGGCCAGGTCAATCACAAACCACATACATGTGCCCAGACTTCACCCTCCTGACCCTAAAATCTAACCAGGGTCAGAGTAACCCTCAATTCCCATGGAATCTGCTACACAAAGGGAGAAAAACAGTACTGCAGAGAGATTGCAGATCACCTCTTCCTGCATGCCTCCGACTGCTTAGATTTAACTCCAAAATTTGAAAAAAAAAAAAAATGTAAAATCCATCAGGTGACTAGAAACCACCGCAGAGGCACAAATAATCCGAGAAGCAAAGAAAATACCCCTCCCCTAAGGAAAAAGAATTGCTCTTCATCCCCCACAGACAATACAGTGGAACTCTTGGAAATGTCAGCTAAAGAATTGAGAATATTCATAGTGAATATTCATAGTGACAAAGCTAACAGAGATGCAAGAGAAAAGAAATGATGGACTGCAGAAGATGCAGGAGAAAAGAAATGCGTTCCAGGTGAGAAAGTTCTTGCATGATCTGAAAGAGGAAATGCATAACATTAAAAATAATCAAACGGAATTGTTAGAGATGAAGGCTGTAATACAGGAAATCAGAAACTGCCATGAAAGTATTAGAAGCAGATTAAATCATGCAGAAGATCAAATCTCAAATGTAGAAGGCAGAACCTCTGACCTAGAAAAATTCACTGAAAAGACTGGCAAAATAACCCCAAAAAATGAGAGTACTGTACTAGATACCATTAAATGCCCAAACAAACAGTATTCCAGAAGGTGAAGAAACTAATCAGGGCATTGATAATTTATTCCATGAAATCCTGGAAGAAAACTTTCCAAACCTAGAGAGGCATTCAAATATCCAGATCCAAGAAATACAAAGGGACCCACATAGAATCAACCCAAGAAGATCTTTTCCAAGGCACATTATAGCCAGAGTGACCAAAGCCATAGACAGAGACAAGATACTAAAATTAACAAGAGAGAAGCATCAAGTTCCTTCCAAAGGCTATCCCATCAGGCTAACATCAGACCTCTCATCAGAAACAATACAAGCAAGGAAAGAATGGGAAAATATATTCAACGTGTTAAGTGAAAAACAATTTCAACCAAGAATACCATACCTGGCAAGATGATCCTTCATTTGGGAAGAAAAGACAAAAACATTTTCAGATAAACAAAACCTGAAAGAATTTACCAACAACAGACCAGCTCTCCAAGAAGTGCTAAGTGGGTGCTATACCAAGAAAGCTAAAGTCAGACACACAGAAATAAGAGTACAAAAAAACAACCAAGAAAATGGTCAATTTAATGGTAGGGACAGTTTTGGAAAGATCAATAATAACACTGAATGTTAATTTCCAGAACTTAACAGAAAGATCACACTACAGAAACACTGTAAATTCAACAGAAGAGAGATTAATTACATGAAACTGAGTTGGTGAGATAGAATTTTGCAACTTTTGACTAAAACATTACTGATTTTCTTCTATAATTTGTTTTCCAGATTTAAGGATTTTTGTCTCCTTTTGAGCTGTTGATAGGTTCACCTACCTACTGTTTGAACTGAATCCTAACCTTTTTCCTGGCTTTAAGTCTTAAGCAAATTTCTCTTAACATTTTTTTTTATTTTGACCTATTAAAACTAAAACTATTTTTCTTGAAATTCAAAAATGCATTTAAAGAATACCTATTTAATGACTGCAGTAAGCTATGTAGCCCCAGCTAGGTACTACTTTATAATATGTTCATTCTACTCACTGAAGTCTGTGCCTAAAGTCAGACATGTATATACTATATATACTATACTATATATACATAGTATATATAGTGTGTGTATGTATATATATGCACACAAATATCAGCTGCACTTGCTATTGCAAGTATTTAGATTAATTAAGATCTTTTGTGAATCAATAAAATGTGAAAAAAAAAAAAAAGGCATGGAAAACAACTGTAGATACCAGAGAAAGTGTGGGAGGAGGGTGGGAAATGGCAGAGGGTGAGAGGTAGAGAATCAAGGAGGGTTAGGAAAAGCAAAACCTATGAGAAACAAGAAATAGAAAATTATCGTTGACAATAACATGTATGGTAACATCTTTGATTGAGCCAATACTCAGTGTATTCTGTAGAAAATCTCATCTTGTATACTGTAATGATGTACAATGAATGAATGTAAGTAAATAAATTTAAAATAAAATAATTTTTAAAAAATGAAGTTCAAGACTATTCAGATATTGGTCCCGGGAGATTAATTAATAATGCAAAAAGCCCACTCCCTAACCTTGGTAAGCCTTCCTTTACTTTAGGCTTGCTCATCATAAACCTTGCTATATTCACAGCATGTCTTCACAAATACTCTTTTGGTTATATTAGGTTTTTTTTTTTTTTTTGAGTGTCAGAAGATTCAAGACAACATTAGAACAATCATAAATTTTTATATAACATTATCATGAAATAAACATGCTTCACACCTCTGTTTCTGACTATCTTATACCTTTGGGCACGCTGCAGTCCTCATCTCTTTGAGAACTGTTTTATGGCATGACCACAATCTTTTGGAATTAAGAGGCTAAGAATGAATGTTCCAGTAAATGGGAATTCTTTCTTTTACTACTAGGCTGACATTACGCTAAACTTTGAAATGCATAATTGTCACAATCCCATACCCCAATATATAGGGCATCATATGGTCTGTTCGGGTTAACAATTCATGTAACAAACAACATCCTAACAGAAAAACAATATGACTCGATGTTAACAGAAGTAAATTTTACATAATGACCAAAGTTTGGAGACTCCTATAAGGGATCTACCTTTACCCAGGCACACCAGCTGAGAACACAGTATTGATCATATGGAAAGAAAAAGACTTAATAGACATTCTTGAACTAAAACTAGTCTCAAAGAATTATTGTTGTTGATTTTCAAAAATAGGATGTTAGCTTAGAACTCTGCAAATATCACCCAGCCACAGGAAATCAGTGAAAACAGGAAAGGTCTCTCCTAAAATCTACACCCCACCCCCCTCCAAAAGAAAAAAAGAAAAAATAATGGTTTCCTAAGACACATTTAGGATTCAATTTTCAGCAATAAATCATCTCACCTATAAAGATTTCTTCCAGCAAGTCTAAACCAAGCAAGTATCAGACACTGTAAGGCTAGTATAAAAATTCATGACAGTACAATGGAAGGAAGCAAAGTTCACCTGACCGAAGACTCAGACTTGATAGGGATATCAGCAGGATATAATCTGAGAAGAGGGAAGAACAGGCACTTCCCGAAGAAACAAAAGCCTCTGTTCCCTGGCCCATCAGGGAAGTAGAACAAAAGCATTTAAAGCTGGAAAAATGTAGCCAAGGAAAGAGCCAAGGGTTAATGTAAATTGAGAAAGAGATGAAGCTGAGAACCGTGAAAAGCACAGAAGGTTTCAAGAGCAGATAACCTGCATCCTCGAATCTCGAGAACGCAGGCGGTGAAAGTACTCATATATTATAGAGCACCTTGCCTATCACAGGAACACCTGGATCAGAGCGCAATAAACTCGAGATGGTGTCCATAGCAAATGGAAACTGAAAGAGCATCAGGAAACAGCAAGTCAGCTTTGTGGAGTTAGAATGTTGTGATCAGGAAAGAATATAAACGGGCCACTGGAAGAGCATTTGTGAAGAGGGGCCAGGGACAGGTGGGAGGGATTTATGTGGAGGGAGCCATACTCAGGAAATATTTTGTTAAATTAACTCAGAAATCTGTCAGAAGTTAAGCAGACAACACAATAAGCTAAGACTTTAAGACAGCTATAGTAGACTCTTAAGACTTTTAATTAATAACACTTATTAAGACTTAATAATAGCTGTTAAGACTCTATTATTATAAAGTGTTGCATGAAAGCCTACTGGTAGGGCATGCAACTACAGAAATGGCAGCAAAATCTTTAACAAGATGCAAAAGTTTAATGACAAATTGAGGTCAATATGTAAGTATTCTAGCTGTCTAAGCCCTGTGCTGGACGTGGACAGCAGGGAGGAGAATGAGAGATTACCTCCACTCCCCGGGAGCATGAGTAACAGTCACAGAGTGCTTTAAACCTACAGAAATCCTGTGAAGCAGATATTATCTCCAATCGGCAGACAGGGGAAACCAAGGCTCAGAGAGGTTAAGTATCTTGCCAAAGATGCACAGCTAGAAAGTTGCTCAGAATTCAAAGCACATGATCTTTTCACAATGTCATATTTTCTAATAGATTATAGAATAATGTGTGGTCTTTTTTTCAAAGTAGCAACCAATACAAAATAGCAAATAATACAATAAACACTAAGAAAAATGGGTAATGTGCGTCACAGATGAAATGCATGAATACAATGGAGTACTAATGAGTCTCCAGGACTTCACTGATGGAGCTGATCAGGGAAAATGGAACTCAAAGAGGGCAGAAATAATCAAGAAGGCAATAAAGGAGATAGCTTGGTGGGAAGGACATACAACACACAGCTGGGAAGCTGTGCACAGCTAGTTCACAGGGCTGGGAGAACAGAGACCTGACCAGGTTCCAAAAAGGAGGAACACTGTTGAGGATGGTAGGGGTGGATCACACAGAACCTGGAGAGCTGGGCTGGAAAGCTGAGATCAGAAGCAATAGGAGGAAGCGGGGGACTGTGCTAAAGATTTCTGAACAGAAGAGTGACATTCCTACTGCCCTAGTGCAGCCTAAATTTTACTCTAGATTGGTTTTCTATAACGGCTGTAACAAATCACCACGAGCTTAATACATGTGGGTTAAAACAACATAAATTTCTATCTCACAGTTCTGTAGTCTGACAGCATCTTGTTAGAGCATAGCCAAGGCATCAGCAGGACCACACTCCTTCCTGGGGATTCTCGGAAAGAATTCCTTTCTTTGCCTTCTTCCAACTTCTTCTTTTTTAAAAGAGGTTTTCGCCTTAGGGTCAGTGCACTCACCAGAGAGAGAGAGAGAGACAGAGACAGTGACAGGGGAACTGAGAAATCACCCCCAGAAGGGATGGCCATTCCTTCTCCTTTATCCTCCTGGGATCTTGGGTCTGCATGCACATGCACCCAACATGAGTTTCAGGCCACCAGATCCAGGATTTGAACCATAGTCAGTCATGTGGGAGTCCAGCAACATAACTGCTATGCCATCTGCTGGCCTCAACCTTCTCAAACTTCTAAAGGCCGCCCCCCATACCTAGGTTCCCGGCCACCTTCCTTCATCTTCAGAGGCAGCGTGTTGCATCTCTTTGGCCATCTTCTGCAGTCACGTGTCCCTGAGACAATAGCTGTATAAGTATTCCACTTTTAAGCATTCATGTGACTAGATTGAACCTACCTGGATAATCCAGGCTAATGTTTCTGTGTTAGGATCTTTAATGCTAATCATATTTGCAAAGACCCTTTTATGCCATGCAAAGTCACAAGCACAGGTTCCAGTGATAGGAGCTTGTTCACTCAGAGGAGCCATTCACTTTTTTTTTTTTTTTTTTGAGAGATTTTCACTGTAGGGCGCGTGCGCTCGCCAGACAGACAGAGAGAGACATAGAGACAGAAAGCGAGAAATCACCCCCCAGGGGGGATGGTCACGCCGCAATCCCTTCTCCTCCATTCTCCTCTCGGGATCTTGGGCACGCACGCACACGCGCCCGGCGTGAGTTTTAAGCCACTGGGTCTGGGACACGAACCGCGGTCGACTACGTGGGAGTCCAGCGACATAGCCATTACGCTAACTGCTGGTTCCCTTCACTTTTGAATAGCACCTGCCCATCTCGCCTCTCAGCCATTGCCCTCCTTGCTCCCTGGATCATCATTTTCCACACAGAAACCTCAATGTCTTTCCACTCACTGACCACCAAATTGCTTAGCTGGGTATTCCCATCATAAACTGGGAGTGCTCACTTACCAAATACAGAAATTTAAGCAGCAGTTAAGAAAGAACTGTGAAAGGTGAGGGCAGGGCAAGGGAATGATGAGTGAGAGATAGGGATGTTACCTGGAGTTGAGTTCAGTGGGGCAGAGAGCTACCCTCTGGCATCAGAGCCAGAATTTATCACATTACCTGTTAAAATGGGGATATGCTAGTACCTGCTTCACTGGACTGTTGTGGGAGTTAATGAAATAAATGTAATTAAACAGCCAGCAAGCTTTTGTCATAAAGTAGTCACTCAATACATGTTAGTTCTCCTGCCCCATCTCAAGGAAAAATAAAGCCTCAGAATTGTGGTGAATGATTCATGAGATTCATCAGAGGAATGCAGACGTATTAAACTTTAGGCTTAGTTTAGGGTAATTCGTCTTTCCACGTAGGTAGAAAATGCCATATTGCTTCCATATTACAATGTCTGACCATATTTCTATAAAGCTAATGAAAGAAGGTCATTAGCAATGAATATTTAATTGAAAAATTACAATCTAGAGAAACTGAGCCTAACTGGAAGCGACAGGTATAAAATACAAGTTTTTAAATATATATGTGTGTATATAATGTTATCACTAAAAGTAAAAAGTTATTATTCATAACCACTGAGCATTAGAAAATTCTCATTTATTTATCCATTCATTCAGAAATTCTTACTGAAGGCCAAATGTAGTTTCAAACATTTTTAGATATATTTTCCCTTCTTGGTACTTATATGCTTAAGGGGGAAGACAAATAATAAATATAATAAAGAACTATGGGCCGGTCATACAGTACAGCAGTTACACTCCATGTAGAGGCAGCCAGATCGCACATGGGCAGCCATGGTTCAAATACCACCCCTGGTAGCCTGAAAAACAGGCCAGGTGCATGTGTGTGTGCCCCAAGCCCTGATGGAATGGAAAAATGGAAGAAAAGCATTGTGGCATGACCATGCCCCATTTAGGTGTGTTTTCTCTCTTTCTCACTGGTGAACGTACATACCCCCTGACGATAAAAAATTTAAATAAGTACACTATTCCCCTTGCAAGATGTTTTCTATGGGTCCTTAACAAGTGTTTTTTTTTTTTTTTTTTTTTTTCATATCAAAGCAGAAAGAAGTCTTAAGAAATGTTATAGGATGAAAATCTATAAATAAGGCGAGGGCTCAGCTGTGGGCATGTACACTGCTAACGCGCTGCTACTTGGAGGCAGGGTCACATGGGAAGTCCAGGTTCAATTCCCAGTCCAATCTAAACAGGCCAGGAGTTGTGGCACAGGCCTATAGTTCTAGAAAGCTGGGAGCCTGGGGACCTCTGTCAGCATAGTGATACTCTGTCAAAAATACCCTTCTCAGGGCTAGACTCTTACATGGCCCACTGTAGTTCGAGTCCTGGACCTGGTGGCTTGAAAAATCATACCAGACATATGTGCATGCAATCCCAAAACCCTGAGAGGAGAGAAGGGATTGTGGTATGGCCATCCCCCCTAGGGGTGATTTCTCACTTTCCTTCTCACTCTCTATGGCACATATATTCCCAGTTCCAAGTTGTTTATGTTGGTAGCTTAAAATTAGTCATGGCTGGAGTTTTTACATCAGGTGCCTCACATCAGCACCCTTTTTCCCAAGCCAGTTGTGAGAAAGCTACCGCAGCTCACTGCTCAGTGTTGCTGATGGTGCGGTATTGCAGCTGGTAGGAGAATCTGTGGGAAGGGTTCCTGTTGGGTCTCAGGAGCAAATAAAGCAAGGAAAAGAAAAAAAAAACACAGGTTCTCCTACCAGGTGCAATACCACACCTTCAGCAACACTAAGCAGTGAGCTGGGGTATCTTTTTCATAACTGGCTTGGGGAAGGGGGTGCTGATGTGAGGCACCTGGTGTAAAAGACCCCCACCCATGATCAATTTCAAGCTACCAACACAAACAACTTGGAGTTGGGCAAAATGTGCCATAGCCCACCTTATGTACTATTTCCTTCGTACTAACAGCCTTTAATCACCCCAAGAGCAGAGATACATTAAAACATACACAGCTGACAGGAAGTGATGAAGTTTAAGTATTCTCTTTATATTTAATATATTAATGGAGCTAATAATGTATAATTTAATTGTTAATAAAGCTGTGTTTATCAACCAATTTGCACACTACCAAAGATTCCTATACTAGATAGCAAGTTTCACATGTTTTTTTCCTTTAATATTCTTCAGCCTAAGTTTACAGTCCAACAAAGAGCAATTCAGTGAGAGTGATTTGAAGAAGGGACAAACGATGAGGTGCTTCAGCCCAGCCTCTTCCGTGTATAAGTGGTGAAACGTTTAGGAGCAATGACTGTAAAGCTTGTGACTTCGACATGCTGGATGGCTACATGTAAACATCACAAGAGGGGTGGAGTTTCAGCCAGCTCTTCAGGATCAACGCCTGCTCAGGTATGAGGAGAAAGAGTGGTTTCTATAAATGAAAGCAGCAAAGACCCTTTAAGGTTTGTTTGTTTTTAGGTTTTTGCCATAGGGCACGTACGATTTCTCAGGAGAAACAGAGAGTAAAAAAGTGAGAAATAACCCCCAGAGGGGATGGTCACACTACAATCCCTTATCTAGTCTCTTCTTGGAATTTTAGGCACTCATGTTACGTGTAGAGAGTGATTTTCAAGCCGCTGGGTCCAGAACTCAAACCACGATGAGCCATGTGGGAGTCCAGCACCTTAACCACCATGCCACCTGCTAGCCTCCCTTTTGGGCATTTATAAATGTAAGAATAGTTAAGTAGCTGAGCTTGGTTGAGATTCGGCAAAGAAGAATTTCAGACTAAGTTCTCTGCCAGAAAGGACCCTGTAAAAGGAGCCTTCTAGTCAATGGGACACAGGAGGGTCCTTACGATAATCAAAAATCCTCCCAGAACAATGATCTGACCAGAAAAATACCTTACCTGTGCATGGAGACCAGCTGAGCTAAGGATGCATCTAGTCATAGGAGGGCGCTGTTGTAGACCTAAGCTACAGACTGACTGGTTCTCTTGAACAAATATTAAAATGTTCAAATGAATCATATATTTGACAAAAACAGTCTCAGGATAATTTAATTCTGCTACCACAGTTTCATTGGTTTTATTTGTTCCTTTGCTTTTAAAAGACATTCAAAATAATTAACCCTAGTGAATTTTGACATTTGCTATCCCTTAGAGTACTATCAACTTTAATTAGATTCTAGAAATAAAGTAACAATATCTCATCGACAAGACATTTTGAGAATAGAAAAATCAATATCAGACACATCTAGATTTAAGAAAACATTAAAAGCCAAATTTATAAAACAGATAAATTAGTGAAATATAATTTACATTTTCCAGAATAATTCCTGACTTCACAGAAACAGTCACTGCCGGGATCCTTTAAATTGTAGAATTTCTTTTGTGCATTTGAAACATTAAGTAATTCACAAAAGAACCAATTTCAGGACATCTATATATATACATATATAGTATTAATCTAGGCAAAACAATTTCAGGACATCTATATATATATATATACATATATAGTATTAATCTAGGCACACTGCAATCAACAAAGCTCCTCTCTTACACATTAGTTGCATAATTGGAGGCAACTCACTTTATTTCTCTGCTATGTGGTTTTCACACCTCTACCTACCCAGAATACCACTCAGATTAATTGTAAGGGTTACATATATCCTATTCTTGAAAAGCTTTTATATGGTTGAAAGTCCTTTGCAAGTGTTTATTGTTATGCGAGCAGGAAAAAAGGACCCTAGCATTTACTTGGCACCTCCTGTCTCCTGAGTGCTGCTCACGTATGTACACTATTTAACTTGCCCTTTACCACATCGCTCCTGGAGTCTCGTCATTACTAAACGAGGATACTGTGACTCAGAGAGGCCCTTGCTCCAGGTCATGCAGTGAATCAGTGACAATGCCAGGGTATTAAGCCCAGTCTGAGTCCAAAAACCACTATTTATCCTACTACATCACAGACCCAAGCATTTGTTCTGTCACCTACTAATTGTGTGACTTGAGCAAGTTAATGAACCTCTCTGAAATGCTGCTTCCTTGTCTCAAAATGAAAGTGATAAAAATGTCTCAAGTCAAGGAGTTGCCACCAGGACTGAATGAGTCGGTGCACATAAAACCCTAGCATTGTGCCTGGCCAACGAAATACCCATTCCATGTAGGTGATGCAAAATGTTCAAGCCCTAACAAAACCTAATGCACTTTTCAGCACAAATGAAATTTAAATATTGATAGATGAAAAAGAATGTTTCTTATGAGCCAAATACACATATCAGAAGGTATTATTCCTGTTACAACTGTGGTATTTCTACTGTATAGGCTGGGTGAAAACACTAAATTTAGTAACAATAGCATCTGCAGCCAGGAAAACTGAATACTGATCTCCACTGTATGTCATTAAGTAACAATTACACTGAAGCAAAAGTTCTATCTCCTTTTATTTCCTATACCATTGCCAGAGAGTGAGTGCACTGTCAGATATTGGGGGACAGAGAGAAAGACAGGGAGAAAGCACCTCCCAATGGGGCGTGGGGCATGCCACTATCTCATCTTTTCCATTCCTCTATCCTGTCAAGATTTCGGACATGCACATGTGTCTAGTGTGTTTCCCAAGCTGCTAGGGCCAGGTGTTGAACTGCAGTGAGCCAAGTGGGATCCGGCTCCCTTGACCATTAAGCTATGGGGCACATGGATGCCTTTTATGATTTTTCTTACTTGATGGCACTGGGTAGAACTATATCCAGCAAACTAAGACCAGCTGCTTCTACTCAGTCCATGAAATGAGAGGAAGAGAGACTAGAGAAGAAACTACTTTCTTTCTGCAACCAGGTTACAGGAAAACAGCCAGCAAGTACCATCAAACTAGCTCAAAAAGCTCAGCATGTGCTCAGTATTTATAGATAAAAGATACAAGCACGTGCAAATCATTCCTCGCTATGATCAAAATCAATTGCTTTCCTTTGAGGAATTATCCTGATTGCTGTTTTTCTTCAAATACCCATTCCTGATTTCTTTCTGACCCTTCTTCAAGCAGACCTCTCCATGACCCAGCAATTGGTCAGACTGCGCTCATCAGAGGCTTTCTTAAGTTCAAAATGGCTGCAGTCCTGCTAGACCTCAAGCTAGCCTGCTTTAGAATCTCTAGTACAATGTTGAATAGGAGTGATGAGAACAGAACTCCCTGCTTTGGTTTTGATCTTAGAGAGAAGGCTTGTATTCTTTTACCATTGAGTATGACGTTGCCCAAAGGTTTTTCATGGAAACCACTTATCAGACAGAGGAAGCTCTCTCCTAATCTTAGTTTGCTGACAACTGATATTATAAATGGATGATGGACTCTGTCAGATGCTTTTGTCTACATCTACTTAGGGGAAGTTTGAAAACATCTTTACATTGAACTCTACTTTAAATGTTACATATAGAAAAAGGAGTGGGATGCTCCTAAAGACATACTTAGAAAAAATGTTTTTAGCCTTAAATTCATACATTTAAAAAAGAAAACTAAATAATCATCATCTATTTTAGAGAGCAGTGAAAAAGCCAATTCTGCCCCACTGGGTTCTGAGAGTCAGTACACTTACAAATCAGGAGGATTTCTGCTTTCCAGAGTGGCTCATTATACTTTTAGGAGCGTCCTGGCTCACCTACTTAAAAATGTTCGATGCCAGCTGCTTAGCCAATGCACAGGCCCCGGAGTCAGCCCAGAATACTGGACTGACCTCACAATATCAGAAATTGCACCAAAGCTTGAAAAACTCAAAATAGAGGGTTTTGAAACTAAAAAGAAAAGCCATGAATTTCTGTAAAATAGTAAGCTCAAAATATATCCGTATCAAAAAGTCTGCATATATTATAAATCTTAATTATTTTCATTCATTTTAAAACATTGAAATATTTTGTTCTTTAAAACCTAATAGGGTGCTTAATATGGTAGAGAGAAGGGAGATAGTCACTGATACTTTAAGAGGTAATTATGGCTTTTTTAGTATTTCTTGAAAAATTGCCAGATCTTACATCAAGTTCTTGAACATGGTCGGAAAATATTTAATAGTCTCTAAAATTGTATGATATGCATTTTCATGTCCTTTGAAGTGAAATTTCTATGGATTTTCCCTCAGAATAAGCTTTGGTTATATTGGTGAATAGGAATTTATAAATTAAATACAATAAAAATAACATTGATGATGAATGTATATAGCAGGACATTATTATTTCTTAAATAACAGAAAGTCTTATTTATACTAAAGTATATTAAGTTCTAAAATCTAAAGTTTTCAATTTATTTGTAATTGTGCATATACCTGAAGACTCGGAAGATATATACCCTCAAGTTTAATAAAAATCATTTTTACACTTCATTTTTTCTATAAAACACAATGTTTAAATCGAAAAAACTTTTTTTAAAAAAAAAAAAGGTATTGGGAACCAGCAGTTAGCGTAATGGCTATGTCGCTGGACTCCCACGTAGTCGACCACGGTTCACGTCCCGGACCCGGTGGCTTAAAACTCACGCCGGGCATGTGTGTGTGCGTGCCCAAGATCCCGAGAGGAGAATGGAGGAGAAGGGATTGCGGCGTGACCATCCCCCCTGGGGGGGTGATTTCTCGCTTTCTGTCTCTAATGTCTCTCTCTGTCTGTCTGGCGAGCGCACGTGCCCTATAGTGAAAATCTCTCAAAAAAAAAAAAAAAAGGTATTGAGCCAATCATGTGGTGTGGTGGTTAAGGCAGATGTCCCACATGGTTGACTGTGTGTGTCAAGTCCCTGACCTGGTGGCTTGAAAAACATACTGGGCGTGTGTGTGTGCCCAAAAAATTCCCAAGAGAAGAATGGAGGAGAAGGAATCTCAGCCTAGTAATCTCCCCGGGAGGGGTTGCTTTCTTACTTTCTCCCCGACCCCCATACCCTACTCTCAACCACACTGGCAAGCACTTGAGCTCTATAGAAAATTTTAAAAAGAAAGGAAGTTATTTAAAAGCAAATTAGGTCCAAGGAAAATAGAAATAAATAGTAAAGATAGGAAAATATCAATAACATACAAAACAAGTTTAAGATAGAGAAGATTAACAAAGATAAAAAGTCATTTTCTGAAAAGAATAAAACTAGTAGTCTCCCAGAAATACTTATGAAGAGATTAGAGATAAATCACCAACATCAAAAATGAAAATAGAGAAATGACTGAAGTCCTAAGGACATTATAGAGATAATAAAGAAGTTATTATGAACAAGTTTATGTCAATTTTGAAAATGTACATGGGGGGCAGGTAGTGTAGTGGTTAAGGCACTGGACTCCCATATGACCTACCATGGTTTGAGTCCTGGACCCAACAGTTTGAAATTCATGCCAAGTATGTGTTCGTGGATGCCTGGAATCGGGAGGAGAGGAGAGGAGACGGGATTATGGTGTGGCCTTCTTCCCAGGGGGTGATTTCTTGCTTTTGGTCTCTCTGTCTCTCTGGTAAGCACACACACCCTATAGCAAAAATCTCTAAAAAAAAAAAAAAGTCCTCTAAAAAAAAAAAAAAAAAAAAAAGTCCTGTATGGGTCCAACAGGTGGTGCATGCAGAGGTTAGGGTACCTAGATCCTACGTGACTGCCTAAGCAGTCTGAGTCCCAGAACCAGAGGCTTGACAAACGTGCTGAATATGTGTGCATTCATGCCCTAATTCCCAAGAGATCATTGAGGAGAAGAGATTTCAGCGTATTCATCTCCCCTATTGGGGGAGATTAGCGCTCTCTCACTCTCTCGCTCTCTCTCTGTCTCTGTCTCTCCAGCAAGTGCACATCTCCTATAGCAAACAAAAAGAAAACATATATAAAATGCCACATTTCTCAAGGAATAGTTAAAAAAAACTGACACAAAAATTAGGACCAGCACTTGGCGTAATGGCTATGTCACTGGACTCCCATGTAGTCAACTGTGGCTTGAGTCCCGGACCCAGTGGCTTGGACTCACACCAGGTGTGTGTGCATGCATGCCCAAGATCCTGAGAAAAGAAAGGAGGAGAAGGGATTGCAGCATGGCCATCCCTCCTGGGTGGTTATTTCTCACTTTCTGTCTCTCTCTGTCTCTCTGGCAAGTGCACATGCCCTATAGCAAAAACCTCTCAATAAAAAAAGAAAGAAAGAAAGAAAAAAAGAAAACTGACATGAAAATAGAATATCTCAATAGCCCTATACATATTAAAGAAACTGAGCCATAGAACATAAAGTTCTATAGTAAACAGACAATATATCTCAAATTGATGGCAAACCGTGACTTTAAAAAGCTTCCCTGAAACTAAAGACTAGTGCCACCCATATATAAACACACACACACACACACACACACACACACACACACACACACTCGTTAGCAAACCAAAACAGAGCTATATCGATGAAAAATATATTGTGGATTAATAGAGAAAAAAGAAAAGAAACCATATAATCATCTCAGCGGCTACACAACTAAGTATTAAATGGCTAAGATAAGGTGGTACTATAGTACAGATGCAAGAAGAGACAGACAAATATAACAAAACACACCAGAAATCAAGTCATACCACATACTCTTGTTATGACAAAGATTGGCACTAAAGGGCAGTGAGTAAAACTGATCCTTTCAATACATTACACTATGTCAACTGGCTATTTGTACAGGGAAATAAATGAAATTTAACATAATCACCTCCCGTCAAATTCACACCATACACAAAATTTAATTCCACATACCTCATAGATGTAAATGCAAAAGGTGAAAACATAAAAGTACTAGAAGATATCATTAGAAAATATACTCAGGACTTTGGGATAACCAAAGATTTCTTAAATTGAATACAAATTTACCAGCTAGTCCTGGAGGAAAAGAATGATCAACCACACTAAATTAATATGAAAAAGTTCTATTTATCAAGTGGCACCATTAAGACAGTAAAAAGTCAAGTCACTGAGTGGGAATATTTTGGAACACGTGTATCCTACAAAGGTTACAGAATAAAGAACTCCTATATATCAATAAGAAAAACAAAGACAATCCAATCCAAAAATGGATAAAAGATACTTCTCTAAACAAGATTTCCAAATGGTCAATGCACTTAATAAAAGATGTTAGACACTATTAATCATCAAGAAAACATAAATTAAAATAATATCATCACAAAACTTCCAATAGCTACACAAACTGGAATACTCGAGTGTGGATGAGGATATGTAACAATTAGAGCCCCATACACTGTTTCAGGCACACTCAGTGACACAACAATTCCTCTATTAGATATTATGTACCCACCAGATACTTTTTCATGTGTCACCAACACCAAATGACTTGTACAAAAATATCTATAGCTGCCTTATTGAAAATAGTAAAACAAACTGGAATCAATATCCATCAATAGGAGAATATAGTTTAATCCATATTAAAAATATTTTAGGGACCAGCAGTTAGCGTAATGGCTATGTCACTGGACTCCCATGTAGTTGACCGCAGTTCGCGTCCCAGACCCGGTGGCTTAAAACTCATGCCGGGCACATGTGCGTGCATGCGCAAGATCCCAAGAGGAGAATGGAGGAGAAAGCTATTAAAATAAACAGGCTAATACTATCACATGCAACACTGTGAGTAAATTTTATAAAGAATAATAAATTTGGTTAATTTAAAAATAATAAATTTTATAAAGAATACTTCTATGAGATATTTGGAATTAAATTTTGCGTATGGTGTGAGTTTGAAGGGAGGAGACTATGTTAAAAGAAGGTAGACACTGGGCAGCCCCATAGCTTAGTGTTAGGGGAGCCAGATCCTGCATAGCGTACCACAGCTGGAATCCCGGCCCCATGGCTTGAAAAAAATGCTGGGCACATGTGTGTGCATGCCAAAATCACAACACAACACAGAAATGGAGGAGAGAGAACTGCAGTGTGAACACTCCCTATTGTGAAGAGGGCGCTTTCTTCCTGTCTCTCTGTCTCTCTCTAGCAAGTGAATGCACCCTCTGGCAATTAAAAAAAGACAGCACAGAGACCACCAGATGGACTCCCACATATCCTACTACGGTTCGAGTCCTGGACCTGGAGGCTTAAAACTCATGCCATGTGCGTGTGCATGTGCATGTGTGTGCATGTCCAAAATCCTGAGAGGAGAATGGAAAAGAAGGTTTTGCAGCATGACCATACCCCACCTCCCGAGGGGAGGGAGTGTTTCTCGCTTTCTGTCTCTCTGTCTCTCCGTTGAGCACAAGAGTCCTATAGCAAAAATTTCTTAAGAAGATGGGGTAAGTATGTAAAAGAAAGTTCACCATATGTTATAATTTAATGTATATAAAATGCAAAAACATAGAGGAAGGGGTAAGGGAGGGGAAAGATGAGGAGGAGGAGGAGGAGAAGAATTTCATTCCTTTTTAAATTTAAATAATATTTCCCAGTATATATTATACAAGAGACAAAAATTTCCCAGTATATATTATACAAGAGACAAAAATTTTATCTCTCTCCTCTTAGAGTTCTGGACTAAGTCTAATAATTAAATTGACATTAGATTAAACAAGAGAAAAGTCTACAAATTTATTTAATATAAGTTTTACGTGACATGGAGTCATCACTTTGATGATGAGAGAGGAGTTAGCAATTGAGCAAGGGTAAAGTGGAGCTTCTGAGGTGCTGCTAATGGGCCACACATTTACAATTTGTGCAGTTTTCATTTTTTGGTTATGATTTTATGTGTTTGTATGACTGGAAAATATACAACAAAAAGACTATCACTTTAATGGGCTTGTTCTGGTTTAATGGTTGAGTCAAACCCTGTTGGGCTAAATCAATTAAATTGCCAAAAATTGTCTTTCTCTTTTTCTTTTTTCTTTTTTTTTTTTTTTTTAGGTTTTTGCTATAGGGTGCATGAGCTCACTAGGAAGAGACAAAGATAGGGAAAGTGAGAAATCACACAGAGGAGATGGCCACACAGCAATCCCTTCTCCATTCTCCTACTGGTATCTCTGAGCACATGTACACACACACACACACACACCCAGCATGATCTTCAAGCTACCAGGTCTGGGTCTCCAACCACGGTAAACCATGTGGGAGTCCAGTGCCTTAACTACCACACCACCTGCTGACCCCAATAAGTAACTATTTTTAAATGCTTGTTTTTGATATATTTAAAATAAATGTTAGAAGTGCTTTTACTTATTTGGCTATAGGTGCGTGCACTCACGAGAGGAGGACAGAGAGACACACAGAGAGGGAAAGTTAGAAATCGACCCCTGGGGAAACAGACACACTGCAATCCCCTCTCCGTTCTCCTCTTGGGATTTTGGGCATGCACGCACATGCACCCATAGTGACTTTCAAACCTCTCGGTCTGGGACTCGAACTGCAATTGGCCATGTGGGAGTCCAGCACCCCAGTTGCCACGCCACCTGCTGGCCCCAGTGCTTCCTTTTTTAAAGCTTTGTCTAAGTGGTGACATTATTGCAAAATTGTAATTGACTAAAGATGTTGACATCTAAGCATTATCCTCCTAGGTTATCAGTCTCCTTAAGTCAGAGATTTGAATGCCGCTCACTTTTAGTGCATTTTAGACAGTTAACTAAGTGCTGTCAATGATAGCACTTCTAAAAGGCAATCTCACAAAGGTTATTTAAAAACTTTAAAATATATTTGTTCTTTGACCATCTATTTCATCTGGATATATTTAGAAATACTTCCAGAGGAATAACTGAGCAAGTAAACAAACGTACATGCAGGGATATTCCCTGAAGAATTGTTTATAAGAGCAAACAATTAGAAACAATTATTCAACAATAGGGGATTGGTTAAATAAAATATTATCTGCATATACTATAAAAAAGTATACATGGATTAATTTTATAACTTTTTAAAGTAAGAATATGTACCATTTTTTCAGATTAACTACACATTTTACATAAAGTCCCCATCTTGATGTATACTATATACATATTTAACAGAGAATTCTATATACATTTTGTCTGTTAAATTAAATGTTTCTTCCCTTTGCACTCATGCCTGCCCTCTACCACTCACTGTCAACCATCCATCATTTCCCTCCCTTACAGTCTCTGATGATTTTGTAATTTAAATACATATTATCAAAGAAAGATTAAAGCCATTACATTATAAATGCAATTTAGAAAACCAGTGTTGGGACCAGCAGTTGGTGTAATAGCTATGTCACTGGACTCCCAGGTAGCCAGTGACATAGCTATTCAAGTCCCAGACTTGGTGGCTTAAACTCACACTGGGCACATGCGCTTGTGTACCCAAGATCCCAAGAGGAGAATGGAGGAGACAGGATTGCAGAGTGGCCATCCCCCCGGGGGTGATTTCTCGCTTTCTGTCTCTTTGTCTTTCTGGTGAGCCCACTCACCCTATAGCAAAAAAAAGAAAAAAGAAAAGAAAAGAAAAGAAAAGAAAAGAAAAGAAAAGAAAAGAAAAGAAAAGAAAAGAAAAGAAAAGAAAAGAAAAGAAAAGAAAAAAAGAAAACCAGTGTTTATGGTATAATTTTAAATTCTAATATAAGGCGAAAGTCTAGAAAGATAGACATCAACATCTTAGTAAGATTATCTCTGGGTGGTAAAGTGACAGCTATTGATAATTTTTCCCTTAATTTGCCTATTTATAATTCCAAATTTCCTATAGTAAGATGGACTATTTTATATGAAAAATAGTTAAAGGGGCAGTCCCATGATCCAGGGGTTCAGGGAGTTGCGTCCCATGGTTGTACACTGTTAGCTTGAAAAATATTCTGAGTGCATGTACCTTTACACTCCAAATATCAACAAGGTTGAAAAATAAAGAAAAAGGGATTGTGGTATGACTATACCCCATGGGTGAAGGGTCGCTTTCTAACTCTCTTTTTGTCTCCCCTTCTTTCTGGCAAGCCCACAGCTTTCTATGGCTTAAAACTAACAAACGAGCAAACAGTTTCACTCTATGAAAGTGGAAAATGTCATGTGGGATCAGACCAATCACAATTTATATATTGGTTCATGAGTTAACATTTCATAGTTTCCATGAAGTGAATATATACAACACACATGAACAAGGACACACACAGGTAAATATGACTAATGACAGTCTCCATAGCAAGCCAGTGCTTTCCCATTTTAGATTAAAATTTCAACACAACTTTTCAAATAAGTTGTCAGTATCTACAAATTCACACTGAAAAAGGAGATAGAACCCTAAGAAACAGCTAATCAGGACATAAGGCCCAGAAATGGAGGCACAATAGTCAAGCTTTTACTGGGAACTGCTTGCAGCACTGTCTCAATGATTAATCTATGCACCATAACCTAAAGCAATTTTGGCTTTTTCCATGTCTTCATTACATTCCAGAACCTAGGTAATGGTTTTTAGACCCCAAAGGTCTCAAAGACTGAATCTGTTGATCCGAAAGTATGAAATTGATATTCTCAGACTGGAAACTCACTATGGAATGAGTAGAATGACAGAAAGCTCAGTGGAGGTTTATGACACTGTGGCTTACACCTAGATACCTCCTGGATCTTTATAAAAAGGACTTCCAAATATAATAAATGGAAACATTTATCACTGAAGTAACTCCCAGCTCAATTGCTTTCTGGAATTTATCATTTCCCAGTGTGTAGGTCCTGTAAGTGGTATATTCTTCTGTCAAAAATATGACTTATCAACTCATAATTCTCCACCATTTATCACTGGACTTCCCTCTGTATCATCACCCAAATGCAGAAGCCCATTTACAACTACAAATTTTGGAAAAGAATCATTTAGAAAATTTAGTCCATCTCAGCATTTAGTTTTTTTTTTTCTTTAATCACCATCTCTTTTCAAAGATGCTGAATTATATTGAAGTAGTAAACCTACATTGAGAAGTCATCCAAACTGATTTTATCTTCAAAATCAAGGAGAGATCTGGAAGATAAACTGAAGACTGGCCTTGGGAATGAAGGCCCGTTCAGATCCCAGTGTCACTGCACCAGGCTCCAAGTGAGCAGTGCAGAGCTACCACATTGATAAAGGCTCCTAGCAAAAGGAATTTGAGAGACACTGTAAACAACTCCTGTCCCCATGGAAATTCAGTTTCTTTTTTTTCTTTTTTTTTTTTTTGGAGAGGCATTTGCTATAGGGCGCGTGTGCTTGCCAGAAAGACAGAGACAGACAGAAAGTGAGAAATCACCCCCCCCCCCAGAGGGGATAGCCACGCCGCAATCCCTTCTCCTCCATTCTTCTCTCGGGATCTTGGGCACACACGCACATGCACCCGGCGTGGGTTTAAGGTGTCGAGTCCGGGACTCGAACCAAGGTCAACTATATGGGAATCCAGCGACATAGCCATTGCGCTAACTGCTGGTCCCTGGAAATTCAGTTTCTAATGAACACATTAAAGTCTCAGCAATAAGCAATTTAAAACTTTGTTTAATCCAGTGTTCCTATCTTACTACAACCCCACATTTGAGAAACATCAGCTAAACATAAAGGAGGTATCTAGAATATTGGCCGATAGAAACATAATGTAATCTGTATATGTAAGTTTAAATTTTGTCATGGCCACATAAATATAAGTAAAGGAACATTGAAATTATTTTATAGTATGTTTTATTTAAACCAATATATCCAAAATATTACTATAATATATAACCAATCTATATTAATAAAGAGAGATTTTATAATATCTTTGTAACAAATCTTTGAAATCTGAGGAACTTCTCAGTTAGGACTAGCTATATGTCAAGTGCTCACTAATTACTGTAGCACGTTACAGTATAGTGCATATATAGAAAATTAACAATAATGTGATTTTGGACATTTAAAATGTCTTCATATATAACAAAAATAACTATACTGATTGCTAATCAACAAATGACATGCAGGAGAATTACATATTAACAATAATTATTTAGACAAAAAAGCTAGGTTGAGCTGTAACTCTTACTTCCAAATGAAACCAGAATTGACTGGAAATGTCCAGTGACTTTTTTCAAAATAGGAATCGTCACTTATTTTGTTAATTACGATATCCCACAGCACCTCAAATAGTGCCAGGCATATAGTAGATGCTCAATCAATACCTGCCAAATGAATGTCATTCTAACTTAGTAGAAAGCCATGTTTCACATTATACAGACAATAAATGCTTCAGGCTTACAGTATCCAATCTAACAAACTGACTAATCCTATTCAGAGCAATATGTGCTATTTGCTAATGGGTATACGTTAAAAAGCTAAAAAGCCCTCAAAGAAATGCAATGCCTTGTTTTTTTCTATAAAAAGCCAAAAGGTTAACATTTTAGGTTTTGCATGCCATTTGGGCTCTATTACACTTATTTAACTCTGCCACAGGAATGCAGAACATAGAAATACATAGGCGTGGCTGTGATCCAGTAAAACTTGATTAACATAAACGGGTGAAGAGCCAGATTTGTCCTGAGAGTTGTAACTTGCTAAACTCTTATATAGTAAGCAACTCAGATATATAAAATCCAATTATAACCCATTTATAATAATGATACAAAAGACAAAACGCCTAACTTTAGAAATGAGTAGACTCTATATGAAGAAAATGTTAGAATTCTACTATGAAATATATACAATCCTGTTCACCAAAGAAGGCTAAAACTGTGACCTGAAATTATTTTTTAAATTCTGAAATTAAGTTAATACTAGTAATCCAATAGAAAAGGGAGAGTATATATAAATTGATAAGTCAAGTATACATAAATGGCTCTCAAACATGGAAATGATAACCAGCCTCACCCATAACAGGAGAGAGAGCATTCGAAACTACACTGACTGTACTGGTAAGAACATGAGAGAGAAGTTAGCGTGTACACTGGTACCATCCCTTTGGAGGTCAATTTAGTAACATCTATCAAAATTAGAATTGCCTATCCCTTTGACTCAACAACTTCACTTTTAGAAAATTTTCCCGAACTACCAATATACACTTGCTCCTCTGTGAAATATATAACATGCAAATGTATTTATTACTCATTGTTTCTAAGAGTGAAAATAGAAAAACTTGAGTCCATCATTACGGGATAGGTGAAAGAAATTCAGAGACGCTCAAATAATGGATACCAGTCATCTCTAAATGGGGAATGAGAATGTTCTTACAGTACTAATATGAAGAGTTTTCTGAACTATTTAAAGGAAAAGTAGAGAACAGTCTATACAGTAAGCTACCATCTGTATATAAAAGAGGAGAGGAGAAGATAGATACACGATAGCAGTGAGATGGATAGATACTAACATACCTACTGTACGTGCGTGTGTGTATGTTCTTGTATTTACTAAAATGTCTCTGGAAGGTGACAAAGGTATTAATAACTTGATTTCTTATAGGCTGGGGAAGTGGGTGGTGTACACTTCACTGTACACTTTACCTTTTGAATTTTGAACCTATTCAAAAATACAAATGAAATTAAAATAAGTAATAAAGCAATAAAGACTAAAATAAATACTAAATAAAAGTACAAGCAGCATGATGCATAAGCGAAGGTCAATTTGATGTGCTGAAGCATCTTTCTAGGATCAGCTTATGCTTTCCCTTGCAATGTCAGTTGGATATGCTTCATATGGTCACACACAGAATCACAAATGAAAATGTGAAGGGAATCAGAAGCTAGCCAATGTCCCTGGTCTTCCTTGTAACTTACTCACTGTCCCTCTTTGGTCTGAAACACCTAAAACTGATGCCTATACCACAAATTGGCAGCTACAAAACCATCCAGTTAATTTCTCTGTCTCATTATGAAGGAAATAGTGGATGACATGAGTCAAATGCCTTACTGAAATAATCACCATATTCCACATCTATGCTTGAGAAAATATTTGCACCAAAAAAAACAGTGCATTTAAGCAACATGCACTCTCTGAATGGATATTTACTGAATGCTTGCTGCAGGACACTGTTTAAGTTGTTAGGAACACAGGGAAGGTCAAGACATATGTGATTTTCAACTCCACAGAGTCTGCATGCTAGTGGGAAAGAGACCAGACTATAAACAAATAAAGTCATTCCAATATAACTTTAAATATTGATTAATGTTTTGAATAAAACAATATAGTGAACTTTTATGGCCACGACCTAGGTAGGAATGATGTGACTGTACATTAACTGCAGTCTGTCTTTAGTCCACCGGCTTAATAAATAATCAAAAGTAAAAAAGATACTAGTTTGGCCTAACTTGAGTAACCTATGTTAAGACTGAGTCAACACCACTTTTCCCCCCAGTTATTCACAGTCGTTTTGAATTACTTCATATCAAGGTCAAGCTTATTAGCCAGCTGTTTCTTTTATCTTTTTTTTTTTTTTTTTTAATTGGGATGCTCACCTTCCCAGGGTTCTGGAAACTCTCCCACACTCCATGATTTCTCAGATTACCAACTATGGTTCTTTGATCAGGGCCATGAAATAGAAGCTGCCTATGACTTTTGATCTGAGCTCTTGTAAAGACCCAAGTGCTCTTCTCTAAATTTCTCTTGGACTTCGATTCTTTCTTACTGACTTTCAGTTGATCCTTCTTGCTCAAAGATCATTCTCCTCTATGGGGGAAAAAAATCAAAGCAACATCAAAGTAAAGAGGCACTATCTTTTTTCTCTTATTTGTTAAACATTCCTCTGTCCAAAGCTGATCTAGCCCTTCTTTGTGCTGCAAATGGAGCTCAAAAAGTTGATTTGGCTGTTCTAAACAAACATATTCCTGTGCTTTAAGAGTTAATTCTCTAAGAAATAAACTTTCTTTTGTTCTTGAGTTGTTTAACCATTTGAGGCAAGTTTGATAATCTCATGAACTCTGATCATTTGTATAACTAGATCACTCATTGTCAGATCATTAGGATGATCACAAACACACACACACACACTAAACCAATTTCAAAAACTCATCAAAGAGGGGAAACCAGTATATCTGTAGCTTTTACTCATTCTAGTGGCCTGTGAGACTTTTTCCTAATTACCAAAAATGCCTGGTGGGCGCAATAGGCCTCCAGAATTTTTTTTCCCTCTTTTTGAGCATGGATTTTGTTAGCTGAAACAAAGCACTGTGATCTTTTTCTTTCTCTCTGGGGCTTTCTTTCCTTCTGGCTTGATACCTTAGTAGGATAAAAGGTGAACAGATTTTCCTTCATTTCTTCTTACAGAAGTTCACAAGTCATATCCAAAATGATAATATATTTGGCCTTTCTTACTGGCTCTCTCTGAGTCTTTGCAGATGATCATCTGAGTATAGGAAAAGGCTATAACACTCATGGAAATAGGATTTTTAAAAATCATGCTAAAATTAACTGAAAGGACCATCTGAACAGACCATCAGAAAAAAAATAAAGTTGTCTTTTCTCATGATCTCTCAGATGGAAGAAAGAACATTGGCAAAAAGAACAATAAGGCCACCCATTCTACCTCAGAGATTTTATTCTCCAAGTTGGCTGAGAACAAACAGATGAGGATTGATCTTCCCGGCCAGTTTGCCAGTCTCCAAGGTTCATACTCCCTATTCTCTCTCTCTGCCTTTTTTAGTACAGGTAATTTTCAAGGCTCTAAAATTTTCAGAAAAAAAGAAAAGTCGGTCTCTGAGCACTTTGATTCACCATACAAGAATCTGGGAGATAAAACTACACAAAATTTACTTCTAAATGAACAAAAATTTAATGCAAACCTCATGGCAGGGGAGCTAATACTTTTTATTAACATCCTTTCTCTGGAAATTTCTTACCAAAGAAATATGTTTTCTAGTCAAGTAAATTGGCCACTTAACTTGATTTCATTGGGAAATCAAGTTCTCTTTTTAAGTCTTCATAATATTAAAATGGATTTTTTTCCCCTTGCTTCCTTACTTTTTTTTTTTTTTTCATGTTGGTCATCCTTGTTGAGGACAATCTCAATTAATCTAGTCAGACACCACACAAAACCAAAGGATGGGCAAGGCAGTAGCACAGGAGTAAGGTGACTGGAATCACATGGGAAAGGGCCTGGATTCCTGGAGTCCACTATGTCCGGTGCGTGCACACTGCCTATGACTGGGCTCTCTAATACTGGGAGCAGACTGCAGTGTGAAGACCCTATTGGGGACACTATTTTCCCTGTTAATTTCTCTGTGTATCTCTCTCAGGGAAGAAATAAATAAACTTTAATAAAAGAAAAAAGTGACCCATTTAATTCAATTTGGGAGTCCCAATACCTTTCCTAGGTAGTCCCATTTTTTATTTTTTAATAATCTAGATTTCAATTCCACTAAAACACCTCTGTATATGTTGAAGAAGAGAACATGAACACCAAAGTTAAGGTCATCAAGGAAAAATAAAAAGACATATCCCAAAATTAAAAATGATCCCAAGTTTGCAAGAAAAATAAATGACTGGGGTGAGAACAGATATTGCAAACTATCCTAAATCAGATGATAATTCAAAGGGTTAAGTCTATCCAAGTGCTCACTGTAAAATAAAACAATGTGCTTTGTTAGGAATTGCAAAAATAGCTTTTAAGTTATATTACAATGCATTAAAATTTTTATTCTCATCTAAGTGGAAAAGTTATTAAAATTATACCTTATTTTCCAAAGCATGGCAGTTGAGGATAAGTGAAGAATCGTGTTCTATATCAGTTAGTATATGTGACTCACAAGATAAAACGTTTTTATGGATTGGGTCATTTTTATTTCTCTTTGTTCTCTGGCAAAGTATCTAGCAATACAGTAGAAAAATAGCATAGATGGGCCAGCTCCATGGTTTAGTGATTAAAGCAACCAGATCCCACATGGACGACCATGCAGTTCAAATTCTGGACCTGTCAGCTTGCAACACATGCCAGGTACATGTGTATGCCCCAAATCCCAAAAGGAAAGTCAGATGGAGGAGAAGGGTTTCCAGTATGACTGTTCCCCACAGGAGGTGCTTTCTCCTCTCCCTCTCTTCTATGTCTCTGGTGAGCACATGCACCCTCTAGTTAAATGAATAAATGAATGAATAAATGAGAGAATATATCATAATATTAAAAGTGTGACACTTCTCCCACTTAATGTAAAGGTCCACTCTCCAGATAGAATTTGGCCTTAAGGATAAAAGTAAGGGTGGGAGTCAGGGGCCCTATCCATTAACCTTTAACTTAAGCAGATCAAATGACCACTGCAGGCAAGAGAAGCCCGCGGCTCCTTCCCACCCTGGTGTTTAGACCCCCAATCCTTTCATACTGAGTGGTGCTTCTCATCTTATAGTTGCTTCTCACTCCACATTGTCCCATGGTGAATCAGATAGTTTTCTTGGATTTCCCCAAACTACTACTTACAACAGATATCTGTGTATAGCTCTTTTATTACTGCTCAAAAGTAACAATGAAGGAGTGCTTTAGAGGGAGGATTAATTGCAGCACATCACAGCCAACAAACCACAGCCCAAGTCTAAACACACTCCAACCCTTTCCCACCTGTGGACCACTGGCATCCTCTCTTACATGCCGCCTCTCCACCCCACCCTCACTCCTCTTACAGCTCCCCTTTCTGACTTCTGGGATATCTACCATCACCTTCTAGGAAACTCATAATTCTTAGACACTTTCTAATGCAGGATAATTTACCTCTTTCTCCCTCTGCACCTTTTTTGTTTGGTTGGTTTTGTTTTTGTTTTTTGTAATAGGGTGTGTGCACTTGCCAGAGAGACAAAGAGAAGAAAAGTGAAAAATCACCCTCTGGGGAGATGGCCACACCACAATCTCTTCTCCTCCATTCCCCTCAGGATCTCAGAATTTGGGGCATGCGTACACTTGAGCCTGGCATGATTTTCAAGCCTTGGGTCCAGGACTTGAACTGCACAATCAGCCATTTGGGATACAGCACCTTTAACCTCCATGCCACCTATTGGCCCCATCTCTGCCTTCTTTTTAAATCTAACTCTCGATGTCTAGTACAGTAGCCCTTTGCTATATGTGGCTATTGAGCACTTGAAATCTGGCTAATTTAAATTGAGACACACTATAAGTATAAAACACACACCAGATTTTGAAGATTTAGTTTTCTAAAAATAAGTAATAAAATATCTCATTAATAATTTTTATATTGATTATATGCTGAAATGATAATATATTGGAACAAATAAATATGCTGTATAATACTATATTGGGTTAAATCTGATGATAATATACTGGACTAAATAAGAAAGATTAAAACTTAATTCACCTGCTTTTGACTTTTTTAATGTGACTACTAGAAAACTT
This sequence comes from Tupaia belangeri chinensis, assembly GCF_000334495.1. Classification (NCBI taxonomy): domain Eukaryota; kingdom Metazoa; phylum Chordata; class Mammalia; order Scandentia; family Tupaiidae; genus Tupaia; species Tupaia belangeri. Next base: position 455,806 of record NW_006206682.1, read on the forward strand.
GCAGTTATGTGTGTGGCTCATGTTCTGTTTCAATTGGACATTGCTGTTCCAGACCCTGGGATCTTCACCTCCCACAGCAAAATAAGCTCATTAAGGTGGCTTATTAAACAAAATATTAACCCCAGAGATGAACTATGCAATGCAAAGGGGAGGAAAAATCCTACAGCCAGTGTTTACTTTGAATATCAACTATTTCCTTTTTCCTATAGAAAATTCCAACTCTTCATGAACACATGTATATGTTCATGCTGAACTGAGTCTAGCCAAGTCAGCATTTGTTATGGGATATTATACTCTCATCAACTAGAACCTTAGGGTTAGCTGTGGATGAGACAGTCATCTTCCAGAAAGAGAACTACACGTGGTGCACTCTTCAATTCAATATATATGATCTGACACAATCTCACTCTCTTCCAACCCCATCCAAATACCCTAACTTTCAAACTCTGGTATAGTAGATTCTGGTAGTAAGTTTTAATTCTCATTTTCAGAAATTGTTGAAAATATTCAACTAACTGAGTGGGTAAGAGAGCTGTGTCTACTTTGGCTAAAGTAGTTTTTCTGCTTTAAATAGGCATTACAGTGCTGTAAAAAAAAAAAAAAAAAAAAAAAAGAACAGTCTTAGGAGTCAGACTTTGCTCCAATCCCAACTACTGAGCAGGACTGATTTATCTATTAGGCATGAATTATTCAATGCCTACAGTCCACAGAAATATTTCTATTTTGATTTTTTTATCAGAAGAAGAGGTGACTATACTAATGAATCCTGGATTATCTTTATCTATCTACCAATGCATTCATAAAATATAATTTTAGGACAGCCTGTGGTGTGGTAGTTAAAGAGGCTGGATCCTACATGGTCGACTGTGCAGTTCAAGTCCTGGTGTCTTGAAAAACATGCCAGGTGCATGTGCATGAGTGCTCAAAATCTTGAGAGGAGAATGGAGAAGGGATTGTGGCATGGTCATCCTCCCTGGGGGGTGATTTCTCACTTTCCCTCTCTCACTTTCTCTCTCTGTGGCAAGTGTACAGGCCCTATACACACACACACACACACACACACACACACACACACACACATGCATATAGAGACAGAGCCCTACAGCAGAGTAGCCTTGGATGAGTGTTTTTTAAAATCTCTCTGAAAGTTGGTTCCACCATCTGTAAATGAAGATCATGGTATTTACCTCATTGATGTGGCAACATATATTCTCCAAGATCTGATTCCCTTTCTTTCTGGACACTTCAGAGGATTACACTTCCCTATCTTTCTGTAGTTAGTCATGACCATATGACTTGTCCTGGTCAAAGGAACGTGAATAGCTTTGACACGTTGCTTCAAAGTGGAAGTATTTAATCATAGGTGTTTGATTCCCCAGCTCTCTCTTATCCTCAGCCTCTGCGATCATAGCAGGATGCATTGATATTAAAATGTGATACAATTGAGGCAGGTTCTAATTATGAACTGAAACACAGGGTATGGCTGCCCTGCAGAATTATCCTGGATCCTCAATAGATTTTATATAAGCAGGAAATAACCATATGGTATGCTATACGGGATAGCACTGGGACTGGGGGGTTATTTATTATCATAGCATAATTAAGGTGAACTAGCTGAAATAACAGTAATATAATTATTATTAAATAAAATTATGAATATTAAGACCATTACATTATCATCATGTAATTCCTTATAATATTATAAAATAATAATTTTTTTAGAGGTTTTTGCTATAGGGCGCGTGCGCTCGCCAAACAGAGAGACAGACAGAGAGACAGAAAGCGAGAAATCCCCCCCCCAGGGGGGATGGCCATGTCGCAATCCCTTCTCCTCCATTCTCCTCTTGGGATCTTGGGCACGCACGCACACGCCCCCGGAGTGAGTTTTAAGCCACCGGGTCCGGGTCGCGAACCATGGTCAACTACATGGGAATCCAGCGACATAGCCATTATGCTAACTGCTAGTCCCAATAATAGTTACTTTAAGTACTTTGCACATAATTAGAGTTCACTGAATGGTTGCTTTTATTATTGTTGTGATTGTTTAAGCTTAAGTCCTGCTGTTCCTCCTCCCATGCCACTGTCTGCTCCTGGCCTGCTCTGATTTCCACTGCTAAGAGAATCTCTTACTGTGGCGGAAATGTCTTAGTCTTTATAGTCTTTAGTGCAGAACGCATCAACTGGTATATTGGGGTCAGTTGGGCTTTGTTCCAAGGTAGCTGCCAAACACTGCTTGGAATCACCCTGAGCTGGGGCAGGTCCCCTTTTGGGTCTTGGCTATGTGCCGCTCCACCCCATCTGCCTCTGGGTCTATCTGTTCCTTGCCTGATGATGATGGAATGCTTCCTTCCCGGTTTTGGACAAAAAGAGTAACTTCCAAGAAGACTCAGAATTAGAAAAGTGTCTCTCATTAGGCACAAAACAAGAATTCCATAACTATTTCTCTCAGGAGCCCAGGCATTTTAATTTGACTACTTTCACTCATCTAGGATGAGTACACCATATGAGATATGAATGCTCACTATGAGCTTTTTTTTTTCTAGAGATACAGGAAGAAAGACATTCCCAACAAAGTCCCCACACTGCAACCGCTGTCAACCTCGTTCAGCTGGGTCACAGGCACGTGTGCCCAGCATGTACAGGGAGGTCTTGGGACTTGAACCCAGGACCTTCCCCTATATACAAGGGAGATAGTAGTAATGTCAAAAAAAAAGAAAGAAAGAAAGGAAGGAAGGAAGAAGGAAGGAATTAAAAGAGAGGAAAATTACATTTTGAATCTTTACCTACCAGTCCTTTGATAATTATTGTATATATATCATTTATTTCTGGATAAAGGACTTTGATGGGCATCAATTCCCTAGAACTATTGGTTAGGGCCCTAAGTATCACAAAAGGAAAATGAAGAAATGGGAAAGAGATATTTGTCTGTGGTTGTCAGAAGTTACATGTGCCACACAAGAGGTAGAGAAACTGGAACCCTGGCATGTGGCTGGTGGGAATGTAGAAGGGTATAGAAACTGTGAAAAACAGTATGATGGTTATTTTAAAATTAGGCATTACATTACCACATGATCCAGCCATTCACTTCTGGGTATTTACCCAAAAGAATTGGAAACAGAATCTCAAACATTACACACCAACATTCACAGCAGCATTATTCACAATTTCCCCAAAATAGAAACAACCTGAATGCCTGTTGACAGATGAATGGACAAAGGAAATGTGACATATATATATACAATGGGATATTATTCAGCCTTAAAAAGGTAAGAAATTATGATATGCATTACAACATGGATGAACTTTGAAGACATTATCTGAAGGGAAATAAGGCATTGCAAAAAGATAAATACATGATTCCACTTGCATGAGGTACTCAGTCAAATTCATACAGATCAAAAATAGGCTAGAGGTTGCCAGGGGCAAGAAAGAAGGGGGGATGGGGAGTTGTTGTTTAATGGGCACAAAAGAACTTCCATTTTGTAAGATGAACAAAGCTCTGCAGGTGGACAGCGGTGATGGTTATCTACCAATGGAGATGAACTTAACATCACTGAGCTGCACACTTAAAAACAGCTGAAATGGGGGAACCAGCAGTTAGCATAATGGCTATGTCGCTAGACTCCCATGTAGTCAACCACAGTTCACGTCCCGGACCCGGTGGCTTAGAACTCACGCCAGGCGTGTGTGCGTGCTTGCCCAAGATCCCGAGAGAATGGAGGAGAAGGGATTACGGCGTGACTATTCCCCGTGTGGGGTGATTTCTCGCTTTCTGTCTCTATGTCTCTCTCTGTCTGGCGAGCACATGCACCCTATAGCAAAAATCTCTCCAAAATAATTTTAAAAAAACAGCTGAAATGGTAAATTTTATGCTTCATACATCCTACCACAGTTTATAAAATAAGAAATAGCTGAAATGGTAAATTTTATGTTACATACATCCTACCACAGTTTATAAAATAAGAAAAGTTACATGCACCACATACAATGCAGGTAGAAGTGGACAAGAAGGCTTGCCCATGGGACTCCGTACTCTTTCCTCTACTGTAAGGGGGAAAGCAGTCTCCAGGAAAGGATGAAGATGTGGATGACACTGCTTAAAGCAGGGCAGCTAGGCAATTCACTTGAAAGTATTTGACATTTAATTTCACTGCAATTTCCCAAGCATTTGATGCTTTCTTCCTTCGGGGAGAACAGATGATTCCATTGCCTTGACTGTTCTGTCTGGTGGAGTTTGTGAGTTCTTTCTTGCTTCACTTCAGAAAGGAGCTACAGATGGTAGCATTTCTTTTTTCCTTGTCTTCATCACCTTGCCAATAAATGCATCTTCCTCTCCAAGGCGCCCGTGTTGCACATGTTATGCTTTACCCATTCTCCGCTCCCTTTATTAATTTTTCTGCTTGAGGCATATGGAGAGGCATGTGTCTACAGAGGCACGGTTTCCTGTGCCACTGCCAAAGTGAAGGGCAGGTCTGAAACTTAAGGAGTTAATCTCAGACCCATGAAAACAGATGAAGAGGCTACAAGGAAGTCTGAAAATGCTAAAGAAGAAAAGTGTATGACTAAACTCAAGTCTACGAGGACCAGCAAATAACCCAGGTCTGATTGCCAACTAAACTACATAATATTTTGTTTTTTAAATTGTTTTCTTTATTCATCATAGGACACATGTCCACACACATGAGTGAGAGAGAAAGGGATGAGCATCCTCCATAGGGTCAGGTCACACCATGAGCCCCTCCCTCCAGCCTTTCAGCCCTCCAGTCTTTCAGCTCTCCAGCCTATGGGATCTTGGACACTCTCATTCTTGCACATGTCAGGCTGACGAGGCCAAGGAATCAAACCATGGTTGCCATGTGGGACCCAGCTTCTCCTGAGCAGTGGATTACCACCATGTCACAGAACTGCTGACACCACATGTTAATCTGAGTCACCTAGCATTAAAAATATAACATGGGGCTGGCAGGTGGAATGGTGGTTAAGGCCAAGGTGGTTTTATATATATATAACCAGCTTGTCGGGCCAGCAGGTGGCAAGCAGGTTAAGACAGCTGGGTCTCACACAGCCAAGGTTCTCTAGGCCCAACAGTTTGAAAATCACACCAGGCACGTGTCTGTGCATGCGTGCATGCATGTGTGTGCATGCCTAAAATCCCAGGAGAAGGATAGAGGGGAAGGGATTTGCAGCATGGCCATATCCCTGGGGGCTGATTTTTCACTTTCCCTCTCTCTGTCTCTCTCTCTCTTCACGCTCCAGCAAGTGCATGTGCCCTATAGCAAAAACTTACAAAAAAAAAAAAAGAAGGAAGAAAGAAAAAAGAAATCACAGACCTGTTCACTGCAGTATTGGGTGAAACAAGAGACGTGGGGATCCCCTTCCTCTGGGCTTTAAGTCCCATACCAGAGGTACACAGGCTGGATTTCAGCACCCGGCTCACAACCGACTCAACTACAAGATTGTCCAAATATATAAAATGAATGCATGGAGCCATTAAGAAAGGAAGGTCTTCAAGATACATTGTTAAGTAAAAAATGAATTGCATAGAAGAGTGGTTGATTACTCTTTAGGTATATGCATGGATATTTCAAGTAAAAAATGCAAGAAACTGGGTATCTTAAACTGGGTAACTCTGAGGCTTGCGTTTTAAGCTATAGGTGAGTGAACTTTGCAAAATGGAATGGGATGCCTATTGGGCAAGTAGGAATAGTATTACCAAGGTACTATACTCCCCCTTCCCCCTCCCTTGCACTTCCTCCTTTTTCCCATATGTGCTGTTTGGTGACATGAGCTTGCATGCATTGAATCAGAGATCACAAGATCTCCATTAATGTAATTTCCCTTGGTTTCTCAGATAGCACTCAAAACAGGAGAAATGTTAAAAGCCCACCGCAGGTGACCTGGATCTTTCTTTCTAAAGAGCACCACTGACAAGGAGGTTTCACTTGAATTAACAGAAGCTGAGTTCTTGCTCTGGTTCATAGCCTTACGAATTTTCCACAAATATTTGAGGAAAATCTAGATGTGCTGCTGGGATGGCCTCTTATTAAGTAAATATCTCTGCTGTACCATGCCTTATAGACACAGCATCTACTCGATCCACATAAGGCATTTGTGAAGTGCTTACAGCATGCTTGCTGTTGGTGTACATTAAAGATACAAGATAGTGAAAGTGTTTTCTAGTATAAAATCTCTGTTCTGTCCCTTTCTTTTATTATGATTTCTATTTCTTTTCTATGCCTTTATATATTTTAATTACAGTAAAAAGTTCCCCTCCTAGCTGTGTATCCCACAGATACACAGCAGTAGCTGTGCTTGAGAGTTCAAATATCCCTCTTAATTCCTATACAGTCAAAACTATGTTCGTATTTCCCCCTTTATAAACATATATGATAGCACACCATACACTCTGCTTCATTCATCTTGCTCTTTCACACACACACACACACACACACACACACACACACACACTCTACCTTTAAGATCATTCTATCTTCACACATAAAAGAGTTTGTTCACTCTTTTTTGATGTTGCATTTTATTGCTTCTATTTGCTATAGGGAGCATGCACTCAACAGAGAAGACAGAGAGAGAGGGAAAGTGAGAAAGTATCCTCAGGGAGAATGGATACTGAAATCCCTTCTCTTCCTTTCTCCTCTCTGGGTTCTGGGCACACACATACAGGAATCTAGTGTGCTTTTTAAGCTGCTGGGTCCTAGACTTGAACAACAGAGTTGGCCATGGGGAATCCAGTCACCTTAACCACCATGCCACCAACTGGCCCATATTCTTTTTTAATGAATATAACTATTTTAATTAACATGTTCCTTACTGAGGGGCATTTAGGTTATTCCCATTTTTTTTTTGCTCTCAACAAAATACTATAATTATATTTTATAAAGGTAATTTCATGCATTCCTAAATAAAATCTTGAATAAATTCCTAAAAGAATAATTGCAGATCAACTATTACATGCATTTGTAATAGTCACAGATTTGAAAAATTGCTCTTGATGGAGTGCTACTGATTTATCCTCCCACCAGTAGATACTTCAGTTTGCTCTAGTACTAAACATGATACGTTATTAAAATTTTAATTTCTGCCAATATTGGTAAAAACTGACATATAAGAACATCTAGAATTTTGTTTCATTATATTAGGAGTCTAATTAAGGACTACAGAATTCATTTAACAAATGGTTTATATTCTTTTGTTCATTTTGCTGTTGAATTGTTGATCTTAAAATTTTTCACTTGTAGAAATTCGTTTCATATTAGAAAGTTTAACTGTTCTTTGTTATGAATTACAAATATATTTGTATAAGCATGTTGCTTGTTATCTTTTTTTTCTGCTTTTTGTTTTCTTTTGTTTTGTTTTTGGCAGGATTTCACTGTTGGGATCCTCCTCCCTCATAGTGGATTTTGCTGTGCAAAAGATTCATCAGGGGTGGTTAAAGGCGCTGGACTCCCACATAGCCAACCATGGTTTGAGTCCCAGACCTGATTACTTGCTTTCTCACTTTACCTCTCTTTGGTCAAATTAAAAATAATAATAATAAATGAAGTTAAATAAAGTAATTCCTTAATAAAAAAAGACTGCATGGATTTCAAAAAATGGTGAACAAATATAAACTAGTACTTTAATTCCATTTCACATGGACTTTTTGATATCTCCTGTATTTGTTTCTCTTTCTGGAGTTACTACTTTGTTCCACTGGCCTAAATGTCTTTATAGGCCAATATCACACTGTTTTAATTACTGAATTTGGCTAGGTCACAATACTTAGATATTTGGTTAAACATGTTCTGGTTGGGACCAGCAGACAGTGTAATGGTTATGTCACTGGATCCTACATGGTTGACCACGGTTCAAGTTCTGGACTCCGAGGCTTGAAACTCTCACCAGGCATATGTGCATGGTGCCCAAGTCACAGAGAGGAGAATGGAGAAGAAAGGATAGTGGTATGCCCATTCCCCTGAGGGGTGATGTCTTGCTCTCTTATCCCTGTGTCACTCTCTGTCTCTCCAGCAAGTGCACATGCCCTATAATAAAAGTCTCTCTTAAAAAAAAAAACAGAAAGAATGTTCTAGATGTATTTTTTTTATTTTTTGGAGAGGCTTTTTGCTATAGGGCACGTGCACTCTCCAGAAAGACAGAGAGACAGAAAGTGAGAAATCACCCCACAGGGAGGATGGCCATGCCACAATCCCTTCTCCTCCATTCTCCTCTCAGGATTTTGAGCACGCACACACACACACACACACACACACCTGGTATGAGTTTAAGCTACTAGGTCTGGGACTTGAACCATGGTTGACTACATGGGAGTCCAGTGACATAGTCATTATGCCAACTGATGGTCCCTTTTTTTGAGATATTTTAACATTTAAATTGGTAGACTTTGAATAAAGTATATTTCTCACCATAATGTAGGTGAGCCTCATTTAATCATTTGAAGGCTTTCACAGAACAAACCCTCACTTGCCTTCCTTAAGCAAGAAGGAACTATGCCATCAGACTATCTTTGGATTTAAACTACAGCTTCCTCCTGGGTCTACCCTTTCAATAGGAGCTCTCAAATATTATGTGCTGGAACACAAATTATACAGCTATATGTGAAAATTGGGACCAGCAGTTAGCGTAATAGCTATGTCGTTGAACTCCCATGTAGTTGACCACGGTTAGAGTCTTGGACCCAGTGGCTTAAACTAGTGCTGGATGCATGTGCGTGTATGCCCAAGATCCTGAGAGGAGAATGGAGGAGAAGGGATTGTGGCGTGGCCATCCCCCCAGTGGGTAATTTCTCACTTTCTGTCTCTCTGTCTCTCTTTGTCTCTCTAGCAAGTGCACGTGCCCATAGCAAAAACCTCTCAAAAAAATATATATATATATGTGAAAATTGTTTTGCTGTTTCTTAAAAGTTAAGCATACATATATCATATAATCTGGCCATTTCAGTCCTACATGTTTTCCCAGAGAAATAAAAGCATACAAAAATTTGCACACAACTGTTTATAATAGCTTTAGTTTGCAGTAACTAGAATCTGGAAATAGCTCAAATATCCATCAACAGGTAAATGGAAAAACAATTTGTGGTATGTAAATAAAATGGGATACTACTCAGCAATATGTTAAGAAAAACATGAATTTAAAAATAATTATGCTTGAGACCAGTAGATGATGTAATGGTTATACTGCTGGACTCCCACGTAGTCGACCAATGGTTCAAGTCCCAGTCACAGGGACTTAAAAGTCACACCAGGTGTGTGTGCATGAATACCCAAAATCATAAGAGGAGAATGGAAAAGAAGGGATTCCAGTGTGGTCAACTCTCCGGGGAGGCGGGGGTTTGTGATTTCTTACTTTTGGTCTCTCTGTCTCTCTGGCAAGCACACACACCATATAGCAAAAAATCTCTCTAAATCAGTCAATCAATCAATCAATATGCCAGTAGGTGGTGTGGTGGTTAAGGCACTGGACTCCCATGTGGCTGACCACAGTTTGAGTCCCAGACATGGCTACTTGAGAATCATGCCAGGTACATATGCAAGCATGCCCAAAATCTCAGAAGAGAATGGAGGAGAAGGGATTGCAGCATGCCATTTCCCCTCTAGGGGATGATTTTTCACTTGCCCTCTCTCTGGCTCTCCAGTGGGCACATGCACCCTATAGCAAAAACATAAAAACAAATAAAAAAAATAAGTATGTTGAATGAAAGAGGCCAGACAAAAAAGAAAAGAATACATACTATGTGGTATGAACATGGAAAAGAGGGATGGTGGAAATTACAAAGGTGCACAAGGAGTCTTTGGAGAATGATGGATATGTTCATTATCTTGACTATAGTGGATGGTTTAGTTGACATAAACATAGAGTTTTCATCCCAGTATATATATAAAATTTTCCGAATGGTATGTTTTAAACAAGTGTAGTTTGTTGTATATAAACTTTACCTCAATCAACAATGACAACAGCTACCACAATTAATTTTTTGGTCTTATTATTATATTTTGATTTAATCAGTTTTACTGATCCGAGCCAAGCTTATCACTCTGTGTCTTGGTTATCTGATGCATTACTAGTGGCATAGGTGAACTAAGATGAGTTCAGATGAGACTGCTCAGTTCCATATGGTCTCTCATCCTCCAGCAGCGTATTGGGTCATCAGAAGAGTCATGATACATTTTTGCATAGAAAAATATGTCATGACTTTTCCAACGACCCAATAGTTCAAGCTCATTTTCATGGCAGTCACAGAGTTCTAGAGAAATGGCTTCTTGAAGTCTAGGCTTGAAATCACCATTCTGACCAAGATAAATCAGGCTCTTTTCTATTTTAAGTGGTGAGCAAACAGATTTTATGTCTTGATGGAAGATACTTTAGAGTCATATTTCAAAGGGAGTAAATACAGGAAAGGTAAACAATCGCTGTCACTTTTATAATTAACCTACTAACAACTAGCAAGCATTGCTATGTAATAGACATTAAAATATAACTACATTTGATCCTCATTACAACTCAAATCAATTAAATACAATCTTAATTTTAAATATGAACAAACAAGCCTAAAGGAGAAGTTAAATAATATGCCCAAAGTCCCACAGCCAATCAATTGCAGAGGTGAGATTGAAGCTTTATTCTGTGTATTTCCAGAGCATCTGCTCTTAGTAACTGTGCATCATTACTTCCCTTTACTGCCAGAACATTCATTGCACAAAAGCTGTAATCCATCTGCCTAGGAGTCTAAGATTCCATCTCAATACCATGTCAGAAAATGCACCAGAAATGATTTCACAGTTGGAATAGGCCAAATAGGGGAAGGGGGAAAAACACATCCTCTCCATTCTTAATTACTTTTTCTTTTTCTTTTCTTTCTTTTTTTTTTTTTAGGTTTTTACCATAGGGCACTTACACTCACCAGAGTCAGACAGAGAGAAACAGTGAGAGGGAAAGTGAGAAGTAAACTCCCAGGCGAGATGACCATACTGCAATCTCTTTTCCTCTGTTCTCCTCCTGGGATTTTGGACATGCATGCACATGCGCCTGGTGTGATTTTCAAGTCACCAGGTCTGGGACTGGAACCTCAGTCAGCTATGTGCGAGTCTAGGGCCTTCCACCCCACTACAAACTGTCCCCACCATTCTTACTTTCTATGAATCAAACTTTCTCCTGGATATTAGATTTTAGTTTAAGGATAAAAATCTCTGAAGCAGTCTGAATTTCAATCCCGAACAACAAAACCTTTGTTGTATATCCAAAGATTACATGCTAAACCCCCAGAGTCATTTCACAATGCATGAGAAAGACAGTCCTATTTGAATAATTCATTAAAACTATTTGATTTACTGAAGGTTGATTATTAGCATTATCTACCTGTTTGTATAGGCAATTTCTAGATTGTTAATGAATTGTGTTCTTAAAGTTCACGTGTAAGTTAATGATTTAGAAACTATACTGCATTGTATCACAGAATAATACAACAAATGTTTCCAGGGTCACCTATTAAAGCCTATTTAACACAGAATAGTTGATAGATAGTACAGAGAATAAAAAAGTACTTCCCTGTTATTTTTAAAATAAAATATTTCTAAACAGATTGCCTGAGAAAGGGCCAGTAGGTGGTGGGCATTTTGGACATGCATGCACATGCGCCTGGTGTGATTTTCAAGTCACCAGGTCTGGGACTGGAACCTCAGTCAGCTATGTGCGAGTCTAGGGCCTTCCACCCCACTACAAACTGTCCCCACCATTCTTACTTTCTATGAATCAAACTTTCTCCTGGATATTAGATTTTAGTTTAAGGATAAAAATCTCTGAAGCAGTCTGAATTTCAATCCCGAACAACAAAACCTTTGTTGTATATCCAAAGATTACATGCTAAACCCCCAGAGTCATTTCACAATGCATGAGAAAGACAGTCCTATTTGAATAATTCATTAAAACTATTTGATTTACTGAAGGTTGATTATTAGCATTATCTACCTGTTTGTATAGGCAATTTCTAGATTGTTAATGAATTGTGTTCTTAAAGTTCACGTGTAAGTTAATGATTTAGAAACTATACTGCATTGTATCACAGAATAATACAACAAATGTTTCCAGGGTCACCTATTAAAGCCTATTTAACACAGAATAGTTGATAGATAGTACAGAGAATAAAAAAGTACTTCCCTGTTATTTTTAAAATAAAATATTTCTAAACAGATTGCCTGAGAAAGGGCCAGTAGGTGGTGGGCGTGGTGGTTGAGGTGCTGGACTTCCACATGGCTGACTTCTATTCAAGTCCCGAATCGGCAGCTTGAAAATCACGTCAAATGCATGCGCATATGTGCCCAAAATCCTGAGAGGAGAATGGAAGAGAAAGGATTGTGGCATGGCCATCTCCCTGGGAGATAATTTCTCACTTTCCCTCTCTCTGTCTCTGTCTCTCTCCAGTAAGCACACCCACCCTATGATCAAATCCTAAAAAAAAGCCTGACAAATTCCAATTCAGAAACCTGTAAGTAGAATTCTCTTCCTACCTGCCATTCAAAAATGGAAGGAAACAATGTAAATATTTGTTTTCCAACAGATATGAATTGTTGGACAGAATAAAATGCTTCAGAGGATGGAAATGAACTACAGTCACACATACTTTTAAATAACAATTGTTTCCATCCCACTACATGTATAAAGAACAGTCATACATCTTATATATTAAAAACAACAAAATCACAAGAATATTTATTTTTAAAGGATTTATTTATTTTTAATTTAATTTATTATTATTCAATTTTGACCAGAGAGTGATAGACAGAGAGAAAAGGAAAGCAAGAAAGCAAGCCACCAGGTCTGGGACTCAAACCATAGTTGGTCATGTGGGAGTCCAACACCTTAACCACTGTGCCACCTGTTGCCCCAAGAATATTTCTAAAGAAAAAAATATAGTTAAGATTTTCTAGGCAGGTAGCATGATGGTTAAGGTGCTGGACTCCCACATGGTTGACTGCAGTTTGAGTCCCAGACCTGGGGGCTTGCTTTCTCACTTTCCCTTTCTCTCTCTGGTCAAATTTTAAAAATAACAATAACAAGTTAAATTAAATAAATAACTAATTTTTTGAGGAAAATAAAAAGATTTCTTATGCTGTCAGTGTAACTGGGCTGCCATAACAAAAATACAATAGACTGGGTGACTTACACAGCAAAAATTTCTTTTCTCACAGTTCTAGAGGCTGAGAAGTCTAAGCTCAAAATGTTGACTGATTCAGTTCCTGGTAATGGCTCTCTTCCTTCTTTGCAGACAAACACCTTCTTATTATGTGCTCACATAAGAGAGAAAAAGAGAAATAGAAAAGCAGAAAGCTTTTTGTTTTGTTGTTGTTTTGTTTTGTTTTGTTTTTGTTTTTTTGTTTTTTTGCCAAAGGGCACATGTGCTCACTAGAAAAAGACAGAGAATCAGAGAGGAAAAAGGAGAGGAAAAAAGCACCCCCCAAAAGCCACATGGTTCTGCTGCAATCACTTTCCCCCACCTCTCCACCCTATCAGGACCTTCAACATGTACACACACACCTGGAATGTTTCTCAAGCCCCTGGGTTAAGGGCTTGAACCATAGCTGGCCATGTGGGATCAAGCTACCTTAACCACCAGGCCATAGAGTTGGCCCGTTCCTTTTCTTACAAAACCAAAAATCCTATTGGATTTGGACCCTGTCCTTATGACCTTATCTGGCCTTGTCTCCTAAAAGTCCTGCCTCCAAATATAATCACACTGGGCACTAAGGTTTCAACACAGGAATCTGGGAAACAAACTGAATCCACAGTATAAAATCGAAAGAAAGAATCCAAATTTTCCAGTGACATCACACTCATAATAATAGAAGCCAATGTCATTAAGTGATCCCTAAGACCAAACAGGATCTGCCTCTGTCCCCTTATCTCTGGGGCTTTGGTACGTGTCCTTCCTTGTCCTCTCTTAACCTGTCCCACTGACCTCCTTACTCTTCCCTGAATACAATAAACACAAAGGTCCTGCTCCAGAGTCCTGCCTTCTGGAGCCACCCCATTTCCCATAGTAATCACTATCTTCCTCCTACCATTCTTCTTGCTCCCTATCATTCTTCCTCTTTTAATCTTCTCCATTTAACTCTTCACATTTAGGTGTGCCAGGTAATATACTTATTATCTGTTTGTGTCTCACCACTACCACTACTGACATTCAGCTTCATGACAGGGATTTTAAATCTCTTTGTTCTTTCTATGGTACTCCATAGCCCTGGGTCCCATGAACGGCTTTTCAAAATTATTTTATAATCTACTTATTTAGACACACATTTCTTTCACATGAATATTTTTAATTTGACTATCTCTGTTAAGTCTTCTGCATAAGTGGAATAGACCCTTTCCTCTTTGGCAAAAGATTTATTTGAAAATAACTAATGAGCCATCAGAATTGTCAGTGGGAAATTCATTGTTGCAGTGGCTGGTGTGACAACCTTTCAAATAATTCTTGACTTTCAAATCATTCTCGAAAATTTCATTCTATCTGTATTCCTACAGAGTGGCATAAATCTGTTTGAGGCTAGTCTCTCATCAATACTCATTTGGATTTGACAACTATGTAATGTTTTAGCATCCTGTAGAATTTTATCTGCTATCAATAAAGTATCCATTCATGAGTGCCCTGCATTGTATAACTGAAAATCTAAAATTATACCTATTATGAAAAAGATCCAGTTCAATGATTTTGTTATTTGACTTCATTGGTTATAATTTTACTACTTCCTTAAATCTGCTTTTTACCAGTCAATCTAGATAAAAACCAATGCCCACCATCATCATGAATCAATCTATACCACTGCTCCCAGATATTTTTAGCATAGCAACTTTGTCATTTGTTGGTGTAATTTCTGTAATGCAGTTCTGCTCATATGCTGTTTCCTAATACTCATTCACTCTAATTTTTGGTTCATTGGATCAGGCTGGGCAGACACGGTGGCTTCCAATCAGGCTGCTTAATGGTGTCAAATTAAGAAACAGTATTGTAAGGTTTATAAAATCGGAAGTAGGATATGAATTCAAATTTCTATTTTAACTTAACTTGGGAGCTGAAGAAAATAAATTGTGTTCTGCCTACATTTTCATACCATTCATTCATGTTTTATGGTGTTGGAATTTAGCATCAGTCCTCCCCACTCCTTTCAATTGTGCCTCACTCGGAATTCAGCCATGAGCTGAACATGATAATTATTTAGGAAAGAGATTTTTAAAAGCATGTGGAAATAGTACTCTAGTCACAACATCAAAGTCTATGGAAACAGAAATTGCAGTGAGTGAGGGCCTACCGAATAACACACAGACCCCGGCTACAACGAAGGTATAAGCTATACATATATACATACACAAAAAAAGTATTCTACAAGACAAAATATGGTAAGTAGCATAAAAGTAACTTTTTTTTTGGTCCTACAAATAAATAAATGAATGAATATTATCAACTATCCTATGAATTTCATAACTTGCTTCCAAAAAATCCAGTTAATTTTAAAAATCTTTCCATTATTCAGGATATGAAATTTTGGAATGCACATTCAACTATATATATGAAAATAATTTACTTATTCTTAAGAAAAAACACTTTCTGTTCATCATGTCAAAATGTGGAGGTTTTCTCTCCCAATTTTCTTACAATTATTTTCATTGCTATTCTTGAGTAACTTTAAGAACTTACAGAGCAGCAAATAACATATTTTTCTTCACATTTTTCTTCATAAGAAAAGTTAATCCTATCCTTTTGTGTCTAAAACAAGTTTTAGTTATTAAATAAAAGAGTCACATAATAAAGAGATTATAAATATGTTTGATAAATATTTCAGCATGGCTTACTGTCATCACAGTTTCAAAAAGGATTACTTTAATCTCTGCATTAAAACATAAGAGATTGAGCCAAAGCCTCCAGAATTCTTTCTCAGATAATAAAATAACTAAAAATGAAGAAATTGCAGAAAGAAGAAATCAATAAAAACATCTAAAGCATAGAATGTAATACTATTTTTAAATGACTATTTTCTATTAAAAAAGACAAAATTTTCAATATTTTAGCACAGAGTTCTAATGGCATTATAACTATTGGATAATGTTTATTTAAGCATTTGCTAGTTAATAGATTATTTTAATGTACAGCAATAGCATATGTGAAATCTAGCTTTCAAAAACCTCACAGTTCTTTGGAGCTGCAGGTGCCTCCTGAAGGTCTGCTTATTGTTTGAAATCCCCTTTATCTGCCAGCATGTGCTATTTGACTGGTTATAAATTAAACTATATATACTGAGAATCTGCACACATCAGGGCTTTTATAAATAATCACCTGATTTCCAGCACCGCTGTGGTTGCATATACTGTGATGGATAGGGTGGCAAATTTTGAGAAAAGTCAAAACCATGACATTTGACCGATTAACATCAGGATTCTATCACTGCTGACATATCCCACAGTGTCACAAATTAAAGTTAAGATTTCATTTAAGCCAAAAATTAGAGATCAGTTATACCTGCCCTCAAATATTTGAAAAATTGTCATGGGGAAGAGGAGTTCATCTCATCTATGGTTGCAGAGAGCTACACTTGGACTGGAAGAAAGATATGGATGGTAAATTTCAGTTTAAAGTAAGGAAAGGCTTGAATTAGAACTAATTGGATATGAAGTATTTCACTGTGTGTACTAGG
>NW_006206682.1:473344-486515 GCF_000334495.1 Tupaia belangeri chinensis
CTGATCATGTAAGGTGTCTGACCATTTATTGGAAATGTTACAAAGAAATTTGAGCTCAAATTTGAAAATGTTTAAAGTTTACTTATTTCTTCCATGAGTGAGAGAGAAAAAGAGACATGACATCCTCAACAGGGTCTTAATGCCGCAACCCACCCTCGGACCTGGCCAGCTGTATATCATGGTCACACGTATGCACAGCATACTCAGGGAGGTCTCTGCATGCAAACTTGGAACCTTCCCATGTGAACGGGCCACACGGAATATCACATTTTGCCTCTGTACTACCATCTAGCTCCAAACTCGAAGTTTAGAAATAAGTTATCCTGTCCCCACTTTCTGTCTCTCAGAGCCCTTCTACCTCATGAAACTGGTCTACAACCAGCTCTTATACAGTCACTCCACATAACAATGTTTGGTCAGTGATGAACTGCATATGCAACAGTGGTCCCATAAGATTATTTAACAGCCTATACCATGCAGCCTAGGAGGACATCAGGCTATACCATCTAGGTTTGTGTAAGTACAGTCTCTAATGTTCACACAATGAAATTGCCTAACAGTGCATTTCTCAGAATGTATCCCTGTTGTTAAGCCATGCATGACAGTATGTTATATTTGTTCGCTATGAACTGATGTATTTACATTCATGCCACTGTAGCATTTAAAGCAGCCTCTTGGTAATAATAAATTTCCAAACAATTTTCACATGTATAATAACTA
Organism: Tupaia belangeri chinensis; assembly: GCF_000334495.1. NCBI lineage: Eukaryota > Metazoa > Chordata > Mammalia > Scandentia > Tupaiidae > Tupaia > Tupaia belangeri. Next base: position 474,065 of record NW_006206682.1, read on the forward strand.
AATACTCTTGGAAATGATGTTTTTGATGAACCAGACACTGCTGGCAGAAATTATAAAGGCCCATGTGGGGCAGAGATAATGAGATAAAAGCCTGAAGGCAGATGAAGAAATATAGTAATATATTATTAGTCTGGTAGCAAATTCCAAGAACTTTTCCTTGTCTCCATCTTTTTCCATAAATTTGTAAAGTAATCTCTGACAGTACTATAATCTCTTCCCTATCAATGTTCAAGGCAGTTGTTGAAATCACGCCGATGACCAAAGAAAAACACTTCTATGTGGTTGAGCAGCAGGATATTTTGACACAGCTTTTCTGATAATGAGATATAGACTGATTTAAGTCAGAATGTAAAAACGCTATTTTTAAATTACCAAAAAATATTAATTTATTTATTTCTTCCAAAAGTGAGACAGACAGAGAGGACATAGAGAGAGCATGCACCCCCAACAGGCTCTTGACACTGCGATCCACCCCCATCTTCAATTCATGAGCACATGTGTGCATCAGACAGAAATCAGACTGGAACCGAAATTACAAAGTTATTGCAGTGATAACCCTAAACCATTACCTTTTGAGAGAGCCTTACTTCACCTTTCACACTAACTGAACTCTAATGCACACTCCATCCTTCAGCCATCCATGAGTGTCTCCCACTCAGAGATGGAGTAAGACATAAAGTGAGTCTCCCAGGTTGAATGGAAAGCAGGAATTGAATGAAGTTCAAGGACAGAGTCAGGGATGGAGTGTAGCTTGTGGAGAGGATGATGTGAGGGATAGAGTAAGTCAGAGAAATGGAGTGAAGACATCTAATGTACACATTATCATTTATAATAAGGTAAGGTAAGTTAAAGGCCCCCTTTCAACTTAAACCCACCCCCAACCCATTCATGTAGGGGAGCTTTCACAGGTGGAGGTTTTGCTGATGTCCTCTGAAATTCTCTGGTCATTTCCAGAATGTGCACCACTGGGAGGGTAGCAGAGATGGCACATCTCACCACTATACCAACCAGAGGCCACATCAGCTAGAGGAGAAGCAGCACATCCATTCCCCTCCTAGGAAATGAATGGTTCCTGACCACGCACTATTAGATAGGTTTGTCACTTACATTGGCAATATTGGTGAGCTTCAGCCTCACCAGTAGTGAGAACCGTAACATACCATTGTTGCTTAATCTCACAAAATACCCTTTATTCTTCAAAGAACTCTGTGTTACACAATATTAAAATGAATGAAAAGTAAATGGGATTTGTGAGTCTTGAGAATTATGCAGCATGCTTTGAGATATGTGGAGAGATTCTAAATTGCTAGCTTAGAAATTCAGTTAGTGATAGTAGCTGACTATATAAGAACACAAAGAAGTATTGTTCTTTGTCTTATTCTCTGCCTAATTAATAAAACCTAGCTGGGGAAAGAAGTGAACAGAAAATACAAAGGAAAGGGAGAGTCAAAAAAGTGGATCCAGTTGTTGTAGGGTTAGTCCAAGTCTAGAGCAGTCAATAATCCAATGAACAATGTCCAGAGAAGTCTGGTCAGTTTGAACCTGCTTCCTGCAGATGTTATCTTCCGAGGAGATATAAGTTTGTGGGAGAGCTTAGATGAAGGAATGGAAATGGATGTGATACACAAATTTCAATTTGTTTCCATGAGTTTCAAATTACAAAACATTCATATCTTGATATCAAAGAACAGATGGAATTTATGGAAATTCATGTGACCTGATATAATATGCATTATTCTTCTAGATCCTAATAATTATTAATAAAATATAAATACATTCTAGTCACAGCTTTGTCAAGTTCAGTGTTTAAGCATAATTAAATAGCTAATGCTTCTCAGATACAGTAGCTGAGTCCAATAATCACACGTTTGAATTGTCTACATTCATGGATTTTAAAAGGCATAAACAGATAAGGTAAAAAATCTGTCCCTGAAAACTCTGAATGGTACTGTAGCACTATGAATGATAATTGAAGCAGTAAATGTATGAAAAATTTTGTTCTTTTAATTATGAAGGTATATTTGTTTCCAGTGGCATGACAGATAGGTAAATAAAATATGCAATGATAATCTATATTTCTTTCAGAGTTCACATATTTACTATATCACAATTAAGTTCATATTATAAAATAGATCATGTAGTACACATGATATATAAATATGTAATACAATACAAACTATATACTATATGTTATGTGTATATATGTGATAATATGATCATATAACATTATTATTTTCTTCTATGTGATTATTGCTTATGATCATTTGCATGTTCTTCTATTTTGTCAGTCTTAGGAAAATGTTCTCTTCTCATTCACAGTCATTTTTCTTCATAGATATTTTCCTTCAGTGTGACCAAACTCTCACTCTTTTTTTTTTGGAGAAGTTTTTGCTGTAGGGTGCATGCACTCGCAGACAGAGAGAGACAGAGAGACAGAAAGCGAGAAACCAGCCCCCCCAGGGGGGATGGTCACGCCGCAATCCCTTCTCCTTCATTCTCCTCTCAGGATCTTGGGCACGCATGCACACGTACCCAGCATGAGTTTTAAGCCACCGGGTCCTGGACTCAAACCGTGGTCAACTACATGGGTGTCCAGTGATATATAGCCATTACACTAACTGCTGATCCTCACCAGCTCTCACTCTTGACTCTTGATATATTTGATACATCCATCAAAGTTTCATTAGTATTTCTTTTACATAAGTTCTTAGAGTTAAGCCATTTTACAGTTCTTTAAACGTTTACGTCTTTGACTACATAAGTAAACACTGAAAATAGCTAACTTTCTTTTAGTAAAAACTTCATAAACACATTGAATTCTTATAAACATGCTAGACATTATATTAAGTTTAAAATAAATGACATAGTCCTTGTCTGTTTTCCATTACTATAATAATATACCTGAAACTGAGTAATTTAGAGCAAGAGGGTTTGGGGCTCATGGTTCTAGAACTAGGAAGTTCAAGATCAGGCAGCTACTTCTGGTAGACTTCTTGTGAGAACCTCTTGCTGCATCAACCCATGTCAGAAAAATGGGAAGAAGAAGTGGGATGATTTGCTTTAGAATATCTTGTTCTGCTGGGAACAATTCAGCCCCGTCAGAGAACTCACTCAATTCTATGAGCATTAACCCAGCCAAAACAAACAAACAAAAAAACACAGCATTAACTTCTCTCTTAACCAACTAATCACCTCTTAAAGGTCTTTCCTCCCATCATGTCATACTTGGAATCAAATTTCAACATAAGTTTCTGAACAATCTATTGGGTCATCAGAAAATTCATGACTTTTCTATGTAAAAATGTGTCACGGCTTTTACAACGACCATATCTTTGAACCATAGCAGACATCTCTTAAATTTTGAGCTCAAAGCTCAGAAATTAGATAATTCACTATCTGATTCTCACCCTTTGATATCAATACTTAGGAGATGTGGTTTTCATAGATCACTGAAGGCTACATGATTTTATAAAAACCACATGGTTAAAAACAGAAACCTTGGAGAAACAGGTCTAAGGTATCTGTTGCTGTTATCTGTCTTTGTTTTAACTAAAAGATGATATCTACCTATATGAATAGGGAACAGGCCAAGGCTGACTATGGGAGTCTCAATAGGGAACCAGAGGACTAAGAGGAAAACTAAGGAAGTACCAAGGTGAGTAGCCTAATCCAACCCTGTGGCTTCTCCTGGACACAACAGTAAAGAATTCTATGGTAGCACAACTAAACTCAGACACCAATGACCGGTAGAAGTAAGGTGCAAAATATTTCACCCACATTCATCAGAATTTCCTCAGAATCTCCGTCAGCCTATGGCTCCAGGAGGAAGGTAGGAAGAAGTGCAGTAGACACAACACTGAGTAAAGTAGATATCGATAGAACACAACCTAGTCATTCCTAGAGAAAATTTGGTGATGCTCAATTCTTTTTTTTCTTTTTTCTTTTCTTTCTTTCTTTTTTTTTTTTTTTTTTTTTTTTTTTTTTAAAAAAAATTTTTTGTTTGGGGGGGGCGCGGTGAGACAGAAAGACAGAAAGTGAGAAATTATCCCCCAGAGGGATGGCCACACTACAATCTCTTCTCCTCCATTCTCTTCTTGGGATTTTGGGCATGCACACACACACATGCCCAGCAAGAGTTTTAAGCCACTGGGTCCAGGACTTGAACTATTTTCAACCGTGTGGGAGTCCAGTGACGTAACCATTACACTATCTGCTGGTCCCAATACTCAGTTCTAAAAATGTGTCTCATATGAAGCATTGACCAATTCATCCCTGAGATCCTTGAGAAATGTGACTATAAAACTTCCCTGATGGTTACCTCCTTCTCTCCACTGCAACTCCTACCACCTTTCCCTCTCCGGAGTTCTATGGAAGAGAAGCAGGCCTTGGGTTAAAACATTAACTTAGCTTTCAATTCCAATGTTTTATGAATATAGTACATCCTACCAGTCTACAATCGGATTTGTTTTCTACATTAGTTCATTTCATGGGTGTGTTCATTTTATAAAATTATGAATCAAACCACTTGAAATATTAATGACATAAAACTTGGTGTGTATTCACGGTGGTTATATATGAGGGACTGTCAGATCCCAACCCCAATTATGTGTACTTACTAAAAACACATTCATAAATGAATAGAACTCAAGATCATAAGTTCTATTAATTTTAATGCTCCCAAGATGAGTCAGAATTTTTAAAGAAAATGGCTCATTTGCTTGGATCCTTAGCTCTGGAAGTTGTTTTAAATTAATGAAATTGCTTGTCCTGAAATGTTTAAGTTGATGTAGAGTTTTCTTTCCACTTCTGAGGATTCTTCCCAGTGATTAAAGAGGTTTTATATTTTATTTTATTATTAAATAAAAATTTGCCCTCAATAACTTTTAATATTTTTAATTGAATATGTATGCTTTGCCTAGCATTAGTCAGTTCAAAATGATGTATAAACTATTCAAGATTGAATTCCATTAGTGTTCTAATTTCTTTCTGAACTGCTGCATTATTTCCCCTCTGCTCAAATCTAAAATATTATGTGACAATAAATATTTAAGAGGATGAATTCCATAGTAATTTTTGGCTAATAGAATTCACCGTAACTAAGGAAAAATTACAATAAGCATATTGGGTTTGTTAGAAAAATCATAATGCATTTTTTACATAGAAAAAATATATCCCAATATATTAAAATCTATTTAATGAAATTTCAGAATGTTAATTATGTACAAATATCCCTAAAACTTATATGAAATAGTTTTTATATAATAGAACACAAACTTGTAAAATTCATCACTCAGAGAAATAGCACAAGCAATATGTGAGTTGGTTTAAAACACTTTAAAAAGTTGAAAACTCACTAATATCTAATCTTCTATTCCCAGTTAACTTTAGATAAAAGTGACTGCCATACATACCTAACAATATAGACAAATAAATATTATGGCAATTTTTTTAAATTACTTGCTTAATTTTATTTATTTATTTATTTATTTATTTATTTTCATTTTGACAAGAGAAAGATAGAAAAAGAGGAGAAAGGCGAAAAAAACAAGCCACTAGGTCCAGGACTTGAACCATGGTTGGCAATGTGGGAGCTAGTGCCTCAACCAGATGTTATAATAATTTTCATAGATTTGACATGACACTTTGCTGGTTTCCTTTAACCCAAAAATAAATTTTACATACACAGACACACACACACACACATACAGTCTTCAAAAGCTTCAGGGAAAATTTATATTATTTTAAAATATATAAAAAAAATTTTTTTGGCACAAAAATACTATTCCCCCATGGTGCACATGTGCTCACCAGAGAGAGAGAAAGACAGAAGTAGAGGAAAGGGAGAAATCACTCCCCTCCCCCACACTCATGCTAAGGGGATGAACTTGCTGCAATCCCTTCTCCATTCTCCTCTCAGGATTTGGGGCATACTTTCACGTGTACCTGACATATTTTTCAAGTCATCGGGTCCAGGACTCGAACCACAGAGTTGATCATATGGGATCCAGTGCCTTAACCACCATGCCACCAGCTGGCCCTAAACTCATACTTTAATTCCATTTTTTCATGAACTTTTGAAGTCTCTTCAAACATAGCACTTCTGTTTCAAGCACTGTTTTGGCCCTAAAAGTCAAATAGACATATGCTGTACATCTAGTGCCCTGTCCTGTGTCCGTGCAGTAGTAGCCACTGGACACTGTGGCTACTGAGCACTTGAACTGTGACTAGTCAGAACTGAGATGGAGTATGCGTGTAAAATACACAGAAGGCCTTATATCAAAAGAAGAAAAAATGTAAAATAGCTTAGTGATAATTTTCATACTGATTTTTTTGTTGAAATGATAATGTATTTGAATGTATTGAGTTGAATGAAATATACTATTAAAATTAATTTCACATGTTTCGTTTTAGTGTGTCTGCTAGATAACTAAAAGTTATATATGTGGCTCTCATTACAGTTCTACTGCATAGCACTGATCTAAGGGAATTGACAATAAACTAGTAAATAAAGAATAAATATAAAATGTATTCTAGGTGGAAAAATTTTTCTGAATATGATTATCAGAAAGCTATGATAGAAATGGAATAGGTTGAATAATAGCCACTCAAAAATATAAAGTCCCAACCTTTGGAATTTGTAATTTTATCCAATTTAGAAAAAGCTTCTTTATAGATATGATTAAATAAAGGATCTTTAGTTGAAATTACCCTTAGTTGCTTGGATAGGCCTTAAACTGTTCTCAGATGAGAAAGACAAAGGGAAATAACACAGACATGAGGTGGTGATGTGAACATGGAGGCAGAGACTGGAGCGATATGACCACGACTCAAGGCATGCTGACAGTGACCAAAAACAGGAAGAGGTAAGAAGGCTTGAAAGGAGATCATCACTGTTGTAGCCTTGATTTTGAACATACAGCCCCAAGAACTATGAGAGAATGAATTTTTGTAGCTTTATGTCATCTTGTTTGTGGTCATTTATTACAGCAGCCCTAGAGAACTTACACGATGGTGGAAAGAGGTGGCCTCGGATGGCATTTAGAGTAGGTAGGGAGAGGAATCCACTTGAACAGAATGACTGGGAAAAGTCTATCTGAGAAAGCCCCAGTTAATGGAGGTTTAAAGATTGAGAAAATGTTAACGATTCGAAGAGCCTGGGGAGTGCATTATAGTCATAGGGAACAAGATACGGGCAAGCCCTGAAATGGGAAAAAGCATTGCCTCTTTTAGAAACAGGATGAAGGCCAAAGCCATCATATCTGAAATACAGTGAACAAGGCAAAGAATGGCTCAGGAGAAAAGTGGAGAGGGAAGGAGGAGGAATTATAGATTTTCTTTTAATATAATAAACTGTATCAAGCCGAGGAGTATCATGGTTAAATTTATGTTTAGAGAAAGACCTCTGTGGCTGATTGGTAGAGACTATATCAGAAGGAAGCAAGTATAGAAGAGGGAAAATCAATTAGGAGGCTGGGGCATTAAAACAGGCAATAAACGTAGATAATTTGGACCAATGTGATGGCCACAGAGATGGTGAAAGGCAGACGAGTTTGAGATTCTTCCAAAGACAATGTGGAGTATCTGCAAGAATTGAGTACAGTGACTGGAGAGTACATAGAATAAAATAAAATCCCCAGATTTCTGACTTGAGCAACTAGATAGATGACTGAGGTAGGGAAGACTGGAGGGGAAATAGTTTCACCAAAAAATGAGTTTGGTTATGACAGTGTTAATGTTTGAAGTGTCTAATGTACATCTGAGCAGAGACTCGTGTGAATTTAGATGTAAGTTTCAAGGTCCCAACAGAACGCTAGGTTCCAGGTACAAATCTACAAGTCATCTGTGGTTAGCAGCATGTAAATCCTGGACCTGGATAAGATCTAAAGACAAAGTACAAATGGGTAAGAAAGGAAGATGTAGGATTGAGCCCTGAGCAGCTCCAAAATATAAACATTGGGTAAAAGGATAAAATGGGTAAGATGTTGGGCCAGCAGGTGGCATAGTGGTTGAAGTGAGGGACTCCCACATGGCCAACTGTGTTTTGAGTCCCAAACCTGGCTTGAAACTCACACTAGGTACATGTGCATGCATGCCCAGAATCCCTAGAGGAGAAGAAGGGGAGGGGATTGCAGTTTGGCCATCCCTTCTGGAAAATAATTTCTCACTTTCTCTCCGTCTCTTTAGTGAGCTCAGGCACCCTATAGCAAAAAATCTCTCAGATAGATGAAAAACAATGAAAAGTAAATCCCTAAAAAGAAGACAGCAGTAAAGACCATCCATGGAAAAGAAAGCCCAGAAGAGTGCAGTATAACGGAACTAAAAAGAGAAGACATTGAAAATAAAGCATTGTCTAAATGAATAGTGCTATAAAGCTGAGTAGGAGTAAAGAGAGGAAAATAGACATTGGATTTGACATAATAAAGCTCAGTGGAGATGTTGTTGAGATCAGTTTTCATACAATACTCAAAGTAGAAGTCAAGTTAGCAGGGCTAGCAGGTGGCATGGTGGTTAAGGCACTGGACACTCCCACATGGCTGACAGTGGTTTGAGTCCTGGACCTGGTGGCTTGCTTTCTCACTTTCTGTCTCTCTTTGTGTGTCTCTTTCTGGTCAAATTAAAATAAATGAATGAATAAATTAAATTAAAAAAATAATTCTTTAAAAAAATAATAATTTTAAAAATTTAAATAATTCTTTTAGAAAAAAGAAGTCAAATTAGCATAGGTTGAGGACTGAGGAGAGTGATTTTGGTATGTAGTCAGAAGTATGAATCTAATTTTACTGTTTTTGATGTGGACAAATTGAGTTTAAAAACAAGTAAAGCTAGGGACTAGCAGATGGTGTAATGGTTATGCTGCTGGACTCCCATGCAGTCAATCATGGTTTGAGTCCCAGACCCGGTGGCTTAAAACTCACACTAGGCATGTGTGTGTGCATGCCCAAAATCCTGAGAGGAGAATGGAGTGTGCAGGATTGTGGTATGACCATCCCCCCTACATGGTGATTTATTTATATATATTTATAAATATATAAATACGTACCTTTTATTGGGAAGTATGCTCTGCAGAAAAAAAATTCTAAATGGAAGAAATTTATAAATGCAAAATGTCGGTGACAGTTTACTGCTGAGGAGGAAGCAGAGAGATGGGATTGAGGTGCAGCACTCAAGTATCTCCAAGGGAACTGACAGTTCTTGTCAGCTTCATAAGAGTTTATTTCATAATTATTTTTCATAATTTGCATTACAACTTTATATTTTTATATATAAAATATAATATAGGCAGAAGATTCTGGGAAGTAGGCAAGTAGTAAGCACCAGGAATCTAATCCCTACCTAGACAACAATCATACTTGCACAACCTGTCTGGTATAACTAGTTAGGAACTCCAGAATCTATCAAAGGGGAAGGGTTGGATGGTAAATGTAGCTAATTTTGGTCAGTTCTAGGTCTTACCTCAGCTGTGTTGACCCAGCCTTATGGCAATCATGTACGTGCTTCTGCGGCAGCTTGCACACAGCTTGCAAGAGTAAGGTGGGATATAAGGACCCTCTCCAAATATCAGGAATCTGTGTGTTGGCCTCCCAAAAAAAAGCTGAAGAAGTTTTCTATCACTAGACCTGCTCTGCAAGAAATGCTTAAAGGAAGTCCTGCAGGTTGAAATGAAAGAACTCTCGAGAGTAACTTGAAACCATATGAAGATATAAAGATCTCAGTAAATGTAAATACATGGACAATTATAAAAGTTACTTTTGTTGTAATAACAATTTCTCCACTTTCTGTTTTCTACATAATTTAAAAGATCCATGCATTTTATTTATTTGTTTGTTTTAATTTTGACAGAGAGAACATGCACTCACCAGAAAGACGGAGAGAGAGAAAGCACCCTTCCATGGCAAATGGTCATTCTACAATTCCTTCTCCTCCATTTCTCCCTCCTTTTAGGATTTTAGGGACACACACACACGTGCATGACTGACATGGTTATCAAGCTGCCGGCTCTGGTACTCAAACCTCGCATATGGCATGTGGGATCCAGCAGCCTTAACCACCATGCCATAGGCTGGCCCAGATAAATGCTTTTTGTTTTGTTTTGTTTTTGGAGAGCTTTTCGCTATAGGGCGCGTGCACACGCCAGAAAGGCAGAGAGATAGAAAGCAAGAAATCACCCTCCAGGAGGGATGGCCATGCCTCAATCCCTTCTCCTCCATTCTCCTCTCGGGATCTTGGGCATGCACACACACGCGCCCGGTGTGAGTTAAGCCACCCGGGTCTAGGACTCAAACCACGGTCTACTACATGGGAGTCCAGCGACATAGCCATTATGCTAACTGCTGGTCCGCAGATTAATGTATTTTGCAAAACATTTATCAGGTTATGTTTTTGGACACACAATATATAAATATGTAATGTGATGACAATAACTAAAAGTGTGCGGGGTGAGCCTGTAAAGGTGCAGAGTTTGTATGTTATTGGAATTAAGCAGCTATAAATTTAAATTAGAGAGTTGTAAGTTTAGATAATTAAATAACCCCCCCTAAGACAACCACAAAAAAAATCATTACCTAATATGCCCAAAAGAGAATGAGAAGAAAATTAAAATATTTCATTTTTTAAAAATCTATTAAATACAAAAGGAGACAGTAATGTAGACAGGAAAATCAAAAATCCTTGTAAAAAACAATAGCAAAATGACAGAATTAAATCCCTCCTATTGGTAATTACTTTAAATGTAAACTCTTCATTTAAAAGATAGATTGGCACAATGGATTTTTTTTTTTTTTAATGATCCAACTATGTGCTGTATACAAGAGACTCGCTTTAGATCCAAAGATATACCTAAGTTGAAAGAGAAAGGATATGGGTCAGCCAGTGGTGTGTGGTGCTCTAGGCAGCTAGATCCCACTGGTCTACTCTACAGCACAAGTCCTGGACTCTGTAACTTGACAAACATGCCAGTGTATGTGTGTGCATGCCCAAAGTCCTGAGAGGAGAACAGAGGAGAAGGGATTGTGGTGTGACCATCTCCCCTGGGGGAAGAAAAGGAGGTGACCTCTTATTTTTCCTTTTTCTCCCTGTCTCCACTGAGCCCATATGCCCTACAGTAAATTTTAAAAAGAGAGACAAAGAAAGAATAGTAAATGTATTTTATGCAAATACTAAAATAGGAAGATCAGGGGCAGTCATACTAATATCAGACAAAACTGAGTTTAAATCAAGAGCTTACAAGATATAACATGAATGGGAAAGCAAAATGGTGTACATCTGTATGATGGAATATTATCCAGTCTTAAAAAATAAAAGAAATTCTGCCAGTTGTAACTACATGAAGGAACCATGAAGACATCCTAAGTGAAATAAGCCAGCCATAAAAAGGTGAACATTGAGGCAGCAGGTAGCAAGTGGTTGGGGCACTCGACTCCCCCATGACCAACCATGGTTTGAATCCTGGACCTGGTGGCTTGCTTTCTCACTTTCCCCTTCTCTCTCTCTTGCTCTGTCCCTCTATGGTCAAATTAACATTAATTAATTAATTTTTTAAAAATAAGTACATTCTTTAAATAAAATGAGTATAAGAACAAAATTTATTTTAAGAATAAACATGTATTACAATTTTTTAAAAAAGAATAAATGGAAATTGGAGAAAGTGATAAGATATTGTCACTTTAAACCTATCAAAACAAGCCAGAAAAGCTACAAATTTATGTTTTTAAAAGGTTCATTGGATTGCCGAGGATGCAAAGAAACCCAAATAAACTAAATTCCAGGAAATGATGAATTCATCCTGGAGAGAAGATAGCTACTGTTTCTTTACTTCCTGGCAGAATAACAGGAAGACAAATCTGCCAAAATTAAAGATAAGGAAACTATCCAAAATTTGAAAGAAACTTTAATTGCTCCATGGGTGCTGGTGTAATGAATTAAAAAACACAAAACCTTAATCACAAACAAGTCTTCCCCTGCCTGTCAACTCCTCACCAAGGAACTTAACAGGCTGGGCATAGATAATAGTGCTGAGCGATTCTTCACCAGATGCAAATACCAGGGAGCAGCCCCCTGAGGCCTAAGGACAATGCAGTAGACTGGAATGAAATCCCTACAAGTCACTCCAGACTTTCACCAAGGGAAAGGAGTAGATACAGAAAGCTGGGGACAAGGCAAAATACCAAGAGAAATCTCAAACATACTGAGAGAAGCCAGGCAGAAAGCATAGCATAGTGTAAGATTTCTTTTATATGACATATTCAGAATATCAAAAAGAAGCCTTCAAAGGTACTCTGGGCCTTATCAGAAGGTAGCTTAGCAGTCCAACAGAAATAAGGACAAGGCAGCTGGATGGAGAAAAGTCTCCTGAGAAGTGGAAAGTTGGGGCAGGACTAGAAAGCAAAGAGGACTCCCAGTGACACTTGAAGCTGGCAACTGAGATCTCTGGAGTCTCATCAGGTCCTGCTGA
>NW_006206682.1:486546-509451 GCF_000334495.1 Tupaia belangeri chinensis
ATTTCTTATTCCTTCTTTCAAAATATCTGAAGCCAATGGTAACTGTCTATAACTAAAGCTGGGATAAGACCCAGACTCACCTCAACCACAGATGAGATTGATTTAGTCCCTCAAACGAACAGCCTGACAGAAGAAGCAACATCACTTTTATGGTGATAAAATTGTTTACACTGTTCTTTAACACATAATGTCTGGCATAAATGATGTGTAGAAGTATGAAAATTGTGACCCATGGGGGACCAGCAGGTGGCATGGTGGTTAAGGTGCTGGATACTCCCACATGGCCAGTCGCGGTTCAAATCCTGGACCTGGTGGCTTGCTTTCTCACTTTCCTTCTCCCTCTGTGTGTGTGTGTCTCTCTATGGTCAAATTAAAATAAATGAATGAATAAATAAAATTAAATAAATAATTCTTTAAAAAAATGTAACCCATGATCAAGGAGAAAAAGTCAACAGAACCAAATCTGGATAGAGCTCAGATATTGAATTTATCAGGCATGGACTTTAAAATAATTATGACAAATACATTAAAGGATTTAGTATAAAATATGAACAACATGTGTGAGCAGATGAGGAATTTTAGCATAGATAGAAATTACAATCAAAAACAAAAAAAAAGGGACCAGCAGTTAGCATAATGGCTATGTCACTGGACTCTCATGTAGTCAACCGTGGTTCGAGTCCTGGACCCGGTGGCTTAAACTCATGATGGGCACTTGTGCGTGTGTGCCCAAGATCCCAAAAGGAGAAGGGAGGAGAAGAGATTGCAGCGTGGCCATCCCCCCTGGGGGGTGATTTCTCACTTTTTGTCTCTCTGTCTCTCTCTGTCCTTCAGGCAAGTGCACGCACCATATAGCAAAAACCTCTCCAAAAGAAAAAGAAAAAAAGAACCAACTGAAAGAACTGGCCAGGATGAGAATTGAATTACACTGACACAGAGTTCTGTACCATTAAAAGATTTACCTTTACATTTTACTACCTCTACAGCAACTATGAAAAATTATACAGAGATGGGGCCAGCAGATAGCATAGTCATTATGATTGGACTCCCACATAGCCAACTGCAATTTGAGTCCCATACCTGGTGTCTTGAAAATCATAACAGGTGCATGTGCATGTATGCCCAAGACCCTGAGAGGAGAATGGAGAAGGGATTGTAGCATGGCCATCCCCCCTAGGGGGGTGATTTTTCACTTTCCCTCTCACTGTCTGTCTGTCTCTCTCTTTCTCTCTCTCTTTCTCTCTCTCTCTCCAGCAAGTGCATGAGTCCTAAGGCAAAAATCTCCAAATATATATATATATATGTATATATATATATACATATATATATATATACACACACACATACATATATACACACACACACACATACATACATACATACATACATATACAGAAATATAAATTGAAGTCAATAAAGACAACAGGGAGGCAAACAGTGGTAATGCAGATGCTGCACAAGTCTAACCTACATGGGATGGTTCCAAGTTTGCATCGAGAGACCTCCCTTAACATACCAGGCATGGGTGCATAATCCACAGATGGCTGAGGCTAGGAGTGAATCATGGCATCAAGACTCTGTTGAAGTGCTATCTCTCTGTCTCTTTCATTTATATAAAAAAGAAAAAAATTTTAAAAGGCAATGGAGAAAACAAAGAGAAATAAATACAGTGATTTACTCAAGAGTAGCAAGAACAGAGTCATTGAGAAGGAACAGATGAAACAAATAGAATCAAATAACAAGATGGTAGATGAAAATCCAACCATATGAATAATTATATTAACTATAAATGGACTACATGTTCTATATAAAAAGCAAAAGTTTTCAGACTGGATAAAAACTCACAAGACTAAATTCTTCGCTATTTTGAAGAAATATTCTTTTAAAAACATGGGTACAAGTAAAGATTCAGTTTTTATTTCCCATCATAAAAGTTATATATTTAAATATAAAATGTAGAAAATGCATTTAAAAAACTCAGAAGGTTTCATTTAAAATTATTAGATAAGAGCATCACAATAGTAACTAAAAAAAAGCTACAGACATTCTAAGTTCTGCCATTTTGAGATACAGAACTGAGAAATGTCATATTCCCTAAAAAAAAAAAAATTCCCCTAAGTTCTTTTTTATTTTTTTTTAAGAGGTTTCACTATAGGGCACATGTGCTTGCCAGAGAGAGACAGACAGACAGAAACAGTGAGAGGGAAAGTGAGAAATCACCTCCCAGGGGGGATGGCCATGCTGCAATCCTTTCTCCATTCTCCTCCTGGGATCTTGGGCACACATGCATACATGCCTGGCATGAGTTTCAAGTCACTGGGTCCGGGACTTGAACTGCATGTGTTAGACCATGTGGAAGTCCAGCAACGTAACCATTATACCATCTACTGGCCCTCCCTTAAGTCCTTTACTAAAAATGTAAATGTAGTCTCGGTCTCTGTGACATAGTGGTATACCAGATTCAGAGCTGGAAGGCACACGCTGATCACAGTTTAAGTTCTCAGTGCAGTCAGCCTGAAAATACATCAAGCACATGCATGCATGCCCAAGATCTTGGTGGGTTAGAGGACTGGAGGAAGAAGGTTGTATGTACTCCCTCCATAATGAACTTAAAAACACAAAATAAAAATGGAATACAAGACTGGAAGACTCATTCCTACTGGTGTACTCAATATGGCATTCTGAATATTTTATAATTTTATATATTGTGTGTGCTTATAATTACTAATGCACATACAAATAACTCCTTACACATTGAGACTTATACACAAATATATGTATGTATAACTTTTCCTTCACCAATGCCAAATAAAAACAGACATTAAATAATTAAGCAGAATTGGCCCAGTAGAATAGTGGTTAAGGAAGCCAGATCTCACATGGTCAACTATGGTCTGAATCCCAGCCTAGCTGCTAAGAAACACACCTGTGAATGCATGCCCCAAATCCTGAAAGAACAGAGAAATGGAGAAGGGACTATCCATGACCATGCCCCATTGGGACATGCTCTCTCCTCTCTGTCTCTACTGGCATCTCTGTCTCATGTCATATGAGACTAGGTCTTGCCAGAAAATTCTCCCTAATGGCACCATCTATACTCTCAGCCTTGTACATAATTAAAGACTGATAATAATAAAACTTTTAAAATCTGTCTTCACAAACCTTTTCTGATAAAAGCCTCAAGAAGAAGATGACTTTCAAGTTGAAGTGTGAGCTAAATCTTCCTCTTGGCAAGCAATGTCGACTTTGAGGCACCGTGACTTTTGTGAAGGTCTGTGAAAGTTTCAAAGTTTCCTTAAATAGAATTTCACATTTGCCCTGATAAAAGGGCAAGTATATTTTAAACTGATATACTTATAAGACCTACAGAAATATTTAGTTTTTTTTTTTATTCTAAGCTGACTACTTTCAGTATGATCCTTTGTTACTAATTGAAATGGTCTCAGAAAAATTCAACTAGAATGCTAAACAACTAGCCTCTGTAGTTTTATTTATTTACTTATACCATGAATGAGAGAGAGACGGAGAAAGAGACAGAGAGATAGGCACTGCCAGTAGGCACTACCAAACCCCCAGCAGCCATGTATGACCACGCCTCAAGGATTGACTCAAGGATTTGCTCAAATGGCGACCAGCAGACTGTTAGGCTAAGTTATTCTGGGGACACAGCAAAAATTCTAACATTTCTTAAGATAAGGCAGGACTCCACTGGGTATGGATACTACCACTGGTGGCTATGCATTTCACTAAGAGATTTGGGGCCAGAAAATAACATGCTGTGAGGATCCTGCCCATTACAGCTACACACTGCTAGTAAGTTTCTGGAATCTCAGGTAGCTAAATGGTGAACTTCACTGTGCATATGTGTGTGAGAGAAATTGCTGCCTATCTGTCGTTCCTTAAATCCCAACAAATGCTGCATGATACCACCTTACACACAAAAACAAAAACATTTAAGGAGGATAGATTCCAGCATGTAAATAGTGATTTTTTTTGAGAGATTTTTACTATAGGGCGCGTGCACTCGCCAGACAGACAAAGAGAGACATTAGAGACAGAAAGCGAGAAATCACCCCCCAGGGGGGATGGTCACACCGCAATCCCTTCTCCTCCATTCTCCTCTCGGGATCTTGGGCACGCACACACATGCGCCTGGTGTGAGTTTTAAGCCACCGGGTCCGGGACACGAACCGCGTTCGACTACGTGGGAGTCCAGCGACATAGCCATTACGCTAACTGCTGGTTCCCTAAATAGTGATTTTTATATGGACGGCTGGGATTAACTTGAGTTCTGTTCTCTTACATTGTAAAAGTAATGTTAGTCAGAAAGACATTTTTTATTTTGAAAATTAAAAGATTAAAATATTTTATGAAGTTATTTGAATACAATGAAGATAGAATTAGTTATTTAAGAGCTACAGAATGTTATCCAGACATTTCAATACAGAAGTGCTAAGTTGCTGAGGTTATACCAAGAACTATTATAAGTGCAAAAAAAGGGTACTTTGAATCTTACTTCCAGCAATGTGTGAACTTGGAGCATGTTTCAACTCCCGTGAGCCTCACTTTTTCATATGTTAAATACATCTTACTTTGTGGTGGTTGTGAGCATTGATGATACATTGATGATATGCATAGATGCATGTCTTCAAAGCATGAAACATAATGTTGCATTCCTAAAATACTTCACAGTGTCAAGAAAGTAGACTATGAATATATAATTCTATGTGCTTGAATTTGCATAAAGAAACCCTGGGGGGATAAATATGTAGCAAATAAATATAGTTTCTTGGCCTAGGGAGGAGAGGAGTAACTAGGATGGACTGGTTGATTTTCAAATAAAAATTAAATTGGCTTCACAATAAATCCAAATATTTTCCCTCCAAACACTATGCACCAAGGCTAAATATTTTTCGTGATACTCATGCCACGTCTCATATTTCTGATGGTAAATTGTTCTTAACTATCAGTTTTAAATCCATGCCCTTCATTTTCTATGACCTTCTATAAATGCCAATCAGCACTACAAAATGTTGGGTTGTCGGAAAAGTCATGACGCATTTTTGAATAGAAAATACACATCATGACTTTATCGACAAGCCAATAAAATGTAGTTCTGCCTGTTTACATCGGAATTTCAACCTCCTGGTAAAAGCCTTCTCTGTGTTCTTGTGTCATACCCACAGCCAGGCCAAGTCAGAGACATGTTGATTTTAAGAATCCACATAATTCACTAATGTTTCAGATTCTTTCTTTGTTTTCTCTAAGGAAAATATCCTTGGAAAACTGGATTTATTTGGAATACCTAATGATCTATTCTAAAAATCTTCTACCAAAACAATCTTTGGATATAGCCATCTAATATTAATTTCCATCTGTACAAAGGTCAATTATTCTACTACCTGGCTGAGAAATTCTACTATTGGGAATAAAAAATCCAGATAACAAAATGAGATAATATTGCTTTTGATGCACTTTAGCAGAAGGGCTGTTAATTTTTCCCCCCACAGATAGTTTGTTTTTCCTGGGAAGGTAGAGAATGAAATACAGGTGAAGATGCTTTTAGTTTGTATTCAGTCTTGCTGTTAAAATGTTCTCTTTGCTCAAGAAATCTTAAGAAATAATTATGATTGTGGTAAGTTTTTTACATTCAAAAGTTCAGACATTATAAGGTTTGCTAATTACAATGTTGTGTAGACCCTACACCTTCTGCTCCCTTTTCTCTCTTGGGGATAAAGTTTCTTTAAAAAGATCTGAGAATCTGGTTGAACTGTATAACTGCTTATGTTTTTCAGCTCAGATGATTCAGGAAATAAAAATGTAAGATGTTTATGCCTAAAATGAAGATGTACTATAATTGGAGATCCAGGAAAAGCATTAACCTAGTTAAAACACATGTCTTTTTATTAGAGGAGGAGCAAGAGTGAGGGAAAAAGTAGTTTAAAGTTATACTTTTGAAATTTCTGGCTTCATTTTTAGAGGCAATGATATATGATGATCTTATGCCAATTTAGAGAAAAAAACGGAGAGAATTAGACTATATCAGGTATTTATCTATTGGACTTTTAATTATAAAAACACAGTTTCAAAAATGCAATTTGGGGCCAGCAGGTGGCATAGTAGTTAAGGTGCTGGATTCCCACATGGCTGATCACAGTTCAAGTCCCAGACCCAGCATGGGTGAATGTGCATGTGTGCATGTGTGCCCAAAATCCTGAGAAGAAAATAGAGGAGAAGGGACTGAGCCATGGCCATGCCCCCTGGGGGGTGATTTCTCACTTTCTCTCTTGCTCTCTCTCTCTCTCTGTCTCTGGCAAGCACAGGTGCCCTATTACCAAAACTCTCAAAAAAAAAAAAAATGCAGCTTGAGTGAAGTGAAAGGCCTAAGCACTAAAGAATCAACCCTAAAATTAAAATTTGAAATTAATTAAAATGAAAGGTGTATATATACACACACACACACACACAAACTGTTTTCACATCTACAAGCATATCACATATCTACCTTATGTTTTAGGAAAAGATAACTGCTTTTTTGCAAAATCTCCCTTAGGATAACAAAATAGAATCTCAGTTGATGTGTCAATTGGAATTAAGCAAGAATTCATTAACATTGAGTACAAGGTGCCATAAAGCAGAGACACTATCAATATCTATTTTCTCAATTCCTCACTTCTCACCTGTATAAAAATGACTTTCAAATGTGAAGTTCTCGCTCACATTTTTATCTTCATGCGAGTCACTCAGACACGTATCTTGTCCTATCACTATCTTGCTCGCATTTAAAAACAGTGTACAGTTTTCACTTCAGCTTGGAATTCTGCTTCCTTGACTAGTATGTGCCTGCTTCTGTATCATTCAGTTTTCAAGTCAGAAAGAAGCCTTCCCTTATGCTACTTTGCCCTCCATTATATTCATATGGCACATAAAGAGTCTGAAGTCATTATCTGTTTGTTCGGATGTTCATTTCTGTTTCTTTCCAACTAGGATCTTTGCTCATTAAAGTCTGGGTATCTGTTTTATTTGGTGTTATCGTCATTGCTTAAAATAACACCAGGGGGACCAGTGGGTGGCAGAGGTAAAACATGAGGCTGTGAGGCTGACCCACATGGGGAAGTTCCAGGTTTATGTCTGGAGACCTTTCTGAATACAAAACGGGTACATAGGTTCCCATGATTCAGTCTGGCTAAAGCTTAGGGTGATCGCAGTGTCAAGACCACATAGGAGGTGCTGTATTTGTCTGTCTGTCTGTCTCTGTCTCTGACTCCTAGGATAAATAAATAAGCTTTTAAAAAAATAGCACCTGGCCCATTATCAACAAGTAAGTGATTATAAACTCCTTGACAACAGAAACATAGTCTTCTATTCTCCAAAATGCTATGAGTATAGTAGGTAACCAGAAGATATTTACTCTCAAAGGATTCTACCACCACAACTCATCCCTCTCAGCAAATGCGAACAAACAAGGTTCAAATCCAGTTTAAAACCAAAACAAACACTTCAAAAGTATTAGATCCATAGATCCAGATTCAAAGTGTTCAAGAAAGTGAAAGATTAAAAAATGTATTTGAAACTATGTAATGGTATGTTTCTAATTAAATACTATAAAATCTGAATATACGTCCATATAAACTGTGCAACTGAACCATAAGTTCTGTTACCAAAATTTGAATCCATACTTGAATAAGCTCAAAAGGAAGATGATAGTTTAACTCCTTCAGAGTTCTGTGATGACATAGTTTAATGATGCACTATTAACTTATTATTAACTTAACAGAGAGAATTAATATAGTATATTTAAGAGGACTCATGTACAAACATGTGTCTTCAAAATAGGAAGAAATGGGTTAGTTACATAGATAAGTGACAAAAATAAAATAACCAGCAAAAACAATTACATAAGAACCTGACTAACAGGCAAAATCTAATTTTAGCTATATAATTATGAGGGAATTTTTTAAAGTTCATGAACAGGGCCAGCAGGTGGCCTGGTGGTTGTGGTATTAAACTCCTACATGGCTAACCACGGGTTGAGTCCCAGATGGGTTGGCTTGGTTTCTCACTCTCCTGTTCTCTGTCTCTCTGTCTCACTGTGGTCAAACTAAAATATAATAACAACAAATGAAAGTAAGTAAATAATTCTTTGGGGGAAAAAAAGTTCGTGAACAAATGGAATGAAAGTTGAGTTTCTTTTGGTACAAAAACAAAACAAAACAAAACAAAAACAAAAACACTGAAATCCCTGAATAGTTTCTTTAAAATGCACACTTACTGGGGAACCAGCAGTTAGCGTAATGGCTATGTCACTGGACTCCCACGTAGTCGACCGCGATTTGCATCCTGGACCCGGTGGCTTAAAACTCACGCCGGGCGCATGTGCGTACGTGCCCAAGATCCCAAGAGGAGAATGGAGGAGAAGGGATTGTGGCATGACCATCCCTCCTGGGGGGTGATTTCTCGCTTTCTGTCTCTAATGTCTCTCTATGTCTGTCTGGCGAGCGCACGTGCCCTATAGCAAAAATCTCTCTCAAAAAAAAAAAATATGCACTTACTGGAAAACTAAAGACAGATGGACAGAAATGGGGGGGTGGGGGTTGTGGAACGACAGCCAAGAAAATGGCCAACTTTTGGTAGGAACAAGTCCAGAAATATCAATAATAACGTTGAATGTTAATGGATTAAATTCTTCAATCAAGAGACACAGACTGCCTGAATGAAATTAAAAAAATAGAAACCCTCTATCTGCTGCCTGCAAGAAACGCATGTCCTGGGACCAGCAGTTAGGGTAATGGCTATGTCTCTGGACTCCCATGTAATCAGCCACGGTTCGAGTCCCAGATCCAGTGGCTTAAACTCACGCCAGGCTCGTGTACGTGCATGCCCAAGATCCCAGAAGGAGAGTGGGAGAGAAGGGATTTCTCGCTTTCTGTCTCTCTGTCTTTCTAGCGAGCCCATGCGCCCTATAGCAAAAACCTAAAAAAAAAAAAAAAAAAAGAAAGAAAGAAAGAAAGAAAGAAAGAAACACACATCCTGGATAAAGACATATATAGACTAAAAGTGAAGGGTTAGAAAAAGTTATTCCATGTGATTGGACACCAAAAAAAGGCTAGAGTTGTGATCCTGATCCCAGACAAAATAGACTTTAAGACAAAAATTGTAATAAAAGACAAAGAAGGTCATTATACAATAGCAAAAGGGCTAATTCATCAAGAAATGTAACACTTATAAATAACTATGCACCGCACTCAGGAACACCCAAATACATAAAGGAAAAACTACTAGATCTAAAAGGAGAGATAGTCTGCAACACACTAATTGTTAGGAATAACTCCAAAAATAGACAAGTGGAATTATATCAGATTAAGAAGTTTCTGCACAACAAAAGATAGAGTAACTAGTGTGAATTGACAACCCTCAGAATAGGAAAATATTATTGTAAACTATGCCTCAGATAAGGAACTGACAACCAGAATACACAGGAAACTCAAGTGGCCTACCCAAAAAATAAAAAAAATGATCAACCCAATTAAAAGATGAGAAAATGAACTAAACAAACAACTCTCTAAGGAAGACATACAAACAGACAAAAAGCATATGAAAAAATGCTCAACTTCCCTCATCATAAGGGAGATCAAAACCACAATGAGATATCAGTCAGAATAGCAAAGATTTCTCTTTTTTTTTTTTGGAGAAGTTTTTTGCTATAGGGTGTGTGCACTCGCCAGACAGACAGAGAGAGACAGAGAGACAGAAAGCAAGAAATCACCCCCAGAGGGGATGGTCATGCCGCAATCCCTTCTCCTCCATTCTCCTCTTGGGACTTTGGGCACGCACGCACATGCGCCCGGTGTGAGTTTTAAGCCACCGGGTCCGGGACACGAACCGTGGTCGATTACGTGGGAGTCCAGCGACATAGTCATTATGCTAACTGCTGGTTCCCAGAATAGCAAAGATTTTTAAAAAGGTAAGGACTGGCAAGGTTGTTGGTGGGATGTAAATTGATCCAGCCACTGTGGAGAACAATATGAAGGTTCCTCAAAGATTTTCAAATAGAACTACTATATGATCCAGCAATTCCATTCCTAGATATCTACCCAAAGGACAGGAAAATTCTCAGTCAGAAAAGTGCTTGCACAACTATATTGCAGCACTATTCATGATTATTAAGACATAGAACCAACCCAAATGTCCACAAATGGATGAATGGATTGAAAAATGTGACACACATACTCCATGGAATATTATTCAGCCATAAAAAATAAGATCATGGCATTTGACAGAAAGTGGATGAATGTGAAAATTTTACTGGTGAGTGAGGTGAGTGAGGATATGAAAGAGAGACATTGTATGTCTCCACTTAACATATACCAACTAATCACACTCTGGGGGAAACTGAAAAGATTGGGGAATATAGAAACACGTAAAATGGTTAGGAATACTGAAGATGATGTGGGAAGAGGGTAGGAGAATGGGGAGAGTATGAGGAAAGAAGTTAAGGAGGAAGAGAGAGAGGCAAGACATTTATGGGACACAGAAATGGATTATCTGTTAATGATAATATGTATAGTATCCTGAACTGGATTGTTGTGAAGTGTATTCATGTAGGGTAAATTCACTTTACAAGCTAAGCCATGTATACTGATTGCATGTATATAATAAATTAAAATAAAATAAAATTTAAATTAATTATTTTCAATAGGCACTTACTGTGAACTTTTTGAAGACTCCTCATATTAGTTATACAGGTATATTAGGCATAAAATAGCTGTTTGGTAGGTAAAAAGTATTTTAAAATCAATAATTTCATGTGGTGGGAACCAGCAGTTAGCGTAATGGCTATGTCGCTGGACTCCCACGTAGTCGACCGTGGTTCATGTCCCGGACCCGGTGGCTTAAAACTCACGCCGGGCGCGTGTGCGTGCATGCCCAAGATCCCGAGAGGAGAATGGAGGAGAAGGGATTGCGGCGTGACCATCCCCCCTGGGGGGTGATTTCTCGCTTTCTGTCTCTATGTCTCTCTCTGTCTGTCTGGCGAGCGCACGCGCCCTACAGTGAAAATCTCTCCAAAAAAAATAAAATAAAATAATTTCATGTGGTTAAATTTGCCATTTACTGAAGATTTCCTAAATGTCAAATACCATATGGTAATTGGCACATGATATCATTTAATCTCTCAACAAATCTATGAGTATGATTCCTATCTTACAATTGAAGAAAAGCTTAGAGAAATTAATCAACTTTTCCAAGGTCAAAGACTTAGCCTGTGCCAGAACAACCTACATCTCCCAATCTCCAAAGCCCACTCTGTTTTTACACTACTACTCACTATTCTATAACCATATACTTTTCATTAACTACCATCTTTGCTTTAAATTTCCTATTTTCATTGTTGGTTGGCTCTCCATGGTTGGGTGTTTAAAACTTAACATTATGATTAATCTTTTTTGCATTACCATTGACAAAATAGGAAAAGAGAAGTGTCTCTTGGGATATACCAAGACTGTACCCTAGCCATTTCTCAAAACAATATTTTCCCATGAAGTCAAGGGCACACTTTATTTTCATCTTTAAAAGTTTATTTTTCTGCTATTAATTTAGAGGATGCATGGAAATCAAGCTTACAGGTGAAATTAAATTGTGAAAAACAAGATACAATGAGAAATAATGTACTTTGGATTCAGATGAATCATTTGGGCTTTGGCACTAATGTGTAGCAAATTGAGCTCAGTCCAGAGAAAATGTAGATAAAATGAGTTTAGAAGCAAATAATAGAATGTGGAAATACATTTTAAATGGAACAATGCTTTAGTTTAATAGATAAGAAACTGTTTTAAGAATTAAGGCAGAAAAATCCTCATAGAATTTACAACTCTGTACAATAGGCATGGTAGAACAAACAGATATGGGTAGTTAAGCTGATAAATGTGTTACTTGAAGTTTATAGGTCAAATTTTAAAAATGATATTGAAGGGAATTCCGAATGTTATTTAGTAGGGCTTTACCTACCTTCCTATAAATAGTTTCAAACATCATCAGAAGATTAAGAGTTTTCTAAAGGCATGAGTAAGACCAACCAACTTTAAATCTTAACCGATCTTTACTAACTTTATAACGAAGAGTAGGCATCAACTTCTTCAAGCTTCTTTATCAACCAAAGTAGAGTTAATGATAACCACCTCACAGACATTTTGTTTGTTTTGTTTCTTTGCCATTGAGTGTGTACACTCACCTGAGAGAAAGAGACATAGAGAGGGACAATGAGAAATCACTCTTCCCCCCACCCTAGGAAGGATGGCCATGCCACAGTCCCTTCTCCTCCAATCTCCTCTTCAGATTTTGGGCATGGGCACACACATGCCCAGCATGATTTTCAAGCTGCCAGGTCCTGGACTCAAACTGTGGTCAGCCATGTGGCAGTCCAGCGCCTTAACCACTATACCACCTGGTGGCCCGCTTACAGACATTTTAATAGTGAGATGGTGCATGTGAGAGGAGTTTTATAATCTGTAAACCAGTATGTATATAAATAAACAAATAATAGAAGTTATGAAAAAATGAAAAAGTAATCCCCTACAGGAAGTACTATGTAACATTAAAATATGTGTTTATAAATGCATAAAGAAACTAGAAAGAAACACATTAGTCCCATAACTACTGACTTACAAGGATTTTTAAGTGAAAAAGATTTTTAAAAAATTGCATATAGCATGGTTCTATTTCAGTAACAGCAAACAATGCATTTGGGCTTATATGCTTGACTATATTTGTATAAAAAAGGAGCAGGTTGTGAGAAGGACTATTTCAGGCTATCAGGGGAATGAATAAAAAAAGAAGAGGTTGAACTTTGGTATAATGTATGCACATGTGCACACACCCACACACACATTAACTGACTATTGTTTGCTTTTTTAACCATAAATTCATATTATTTTTGTAATTTTAGAAACAAAAAAATAATATTAGTAACATAAGCCCTTAAAAGCAATATTACCAAGGGGAAAAAATATCACAAAGATGTTTAGCAGTATCCAATTTACATAATAACCTATCTCATTAGCTGTGTTCTAGCTGAGTACCCAACATATTTCACCTTGCTCTTAGACTATCAATCCAAACCAACAACCAAATTCAACTGTCCACTTAAACTATCCCCATATTGTCAAAATATGTGGTCCACACTTGGATCTGAACCCCACCTGAAAGAACCCAAGTACCTGAAGCGTCAGTAGAGTTATTCAGAGGGGATGGGAGAGAGAGAAGTTGCATAGGCTTCAATCCATAACATGAAACTTAGGACTCTACATCTGGGAGTGTCTTAGTCATCTAGTAGCTTGATCTACCTGAGTGGTCCAAGGGGCCCACTGTGTTGTTTTGATATGCTTAATTCAAACCATTTTGAGTATACTTTCCACATACAGGTAGTAGGGAAAAATAAGTGGCCATGTTTACTATTTCTTTTTTAATTCTCTTGGAAAGGTTCTGTGTACTGTATTCATACTGGGAAAAACCATGTTGTACACTGTAAAGATGTATGGTGATTAAATGTCATTTAAAAAAAAAAGACAGTAGATATTTTTTAAATTAATACAAGAGTAACAAATTGATAAGCAGTTACAGAAGACCAGAATCCAGAACATATATTTAGGTCATTATAAAAAAAAAAAAGAAAAAAGGGACCAGCAGATGGCATGAAGGTACATCACTGGACTCCTACGTGGACTCCAGTCAACCACGGTTCCAGTCACGGACCTGGCGACTTAAAACTCACACTGAGCACATGTAAATGTGTGCCCAAAATTCCAAGAGGTGACTGGAGAAAGGCCATCCTCCCTTGGGGGTGATTTCTTGCTTCCTGTCTCTCTGTCTCTCCGTTGATCACATGTGCCCTATAGCAAAAATCTCTCTTTAAAAAAGGTCTCTGCAAAGTGAAAAAACTCAGAATGTTGACTGGGTATGTAGAATAAATACTTATGTTTATAGGCTCCAACTCAGAATCTTAATGAGAATCAAGAAATGAGCTTTAAAGAGATGCGTTGCACTTTGGCTTCTTTCTTTCCTGCAACCCTTTGTTTTGTGTTTTCATGAAAGTCTGGTTCTGTGGAGAAAAATTCTGATGTTTGCCAGAGTAGATGCTTCTGTGACAAATCAAAGGAGTTGGGCACGTTTAAGAGAGGAAATTAAAATCTTTGTGAGCAAGGCAGCATTTACTAACCACTGGTGACTTCTCAAAACTATTTGTAAAGTTTCCCTGGCTGTTTGGAGTTGGTCTGCCAGGCCTTACCCGTGCTCAGAAAAAGCGACCTGCACACAGAAGGAATGTTTACTCACCTGCTGGGGAAGTAGCTGAGTGAAATGTTGTCACTTCATGATGCATGTTCTTCTTCCCTCTAGGAACCCTTTTTTGAACTCAGGACTTCTTTATTCGCACCCAGAAGCTTTCAGGTACTTGACGTTAGTGGCAATTTGAAGATGAGACCTAACTAGGCCCTTGGTTTTTCTAGCTGATACTGTCATATCTTCAAAATGGTCTACCAAACCACAGAGGTGCAGCTTTGAAAGAAGCCAAGAGCTTTGAAACTGATATTCGACTATCTAAATTGAGAGAGGAGCTGGTGCGAGGGTACTCTTCTACTCTGTATAAACAAATGATACTGAAGGGAGTAAGTGTTAGGTAGATGAGAGCTGTCCTTTGTGAGGCTGATCCTTCCAGCTATGTGACAGAATAGGATCAAAAGGAAAAGTTCTGGCCCCTACCCAGAAAGGTGGGTGCCCAGCAACAGTCCTTTGAAAACGAAACCTCCTCTGTAGGCTGCACAGAAAATGAGACTCAGATCCAGCAATATTGACCAGGCCTAGCAGGGCCAGCCCCTCAGTGTGCAGAAGGCTCAGCTTGGGACACCTGAACAAACACGTTTAAAGCTGATCTTTCCTTCATCTTCAAGGTACAAGAAACAGTTCAAGTAATTCACAGGACTGCACTCAGAAAACCTAAAATTTACATGAAAGAAAAAGTTTGAAGGGAAAAAAATTCTCTAAAAGTGGGTAAGGTAGAGAAAAGGGTGGTAGAGGCCAATTTAGCAGGTTAAGCAGTTCTGAATCTAACTATATTTCTCGGTAGCATCCAGTATTGGAAATGCTGCCTCCCTAAGAACTTCTACTCTTTATTTCCAGTGAGTATTAGGAAAGATCAGCAACCTCTCACAGACTTAGCAGTGTGTGTGTGTGTGTGGTGTGAGTGGGGGCGTGGGGGTGGTTATAACAGAAACAATGTGGAAGCAAACAAAAATCTTAATAAAAATTGAAATTTGAACTGATAATATATTTAAAGTATGGTCATCCTTTTATTAGTTACTTTTATAAAATATGCTAAAAATTAGAGTCGAAGAAGCTTTCTGAATCTCAAAAAATAAGTTTTTATAGAAAATTCAAAGACATTTTTAAAAACCTTAAGGTTGTCTAAAAGTGATAAAATGCAGCTAGATGAGTTTGGAGAGTTGACAAGTTCAAATGTTGAAGCAATAATGAGCTTGAGAGGACGCCAGGAGATGTAAGAGATTCTTTGGCACTTTGGGTGAAAAAAAAACAACCAATCTTTCTTGGTACATGATATGTGGCATCTTTTTATATAGTTTATAAAGGAAAGGATTTTTCTGTCCCTAGAGTAAAAGCTTGATATAAAGCCTAGTTGTCTATCTCTTTGAAAAGGAACAATCATTGCAAGTGTAATTAAGATCATTACAAAAGGGGACCAGCAGTTGGCATAATGGCTATGTCGCTGGAATTCCATGTAGTCGACCGAGGTTCAAGTTCTGGACCCAGTGACTTAAACTCACGCCGGGTGCATGTGCATGCCCAAGATCCCGAGAGGAGAATGGAGGAGAAGGGATTGTGGCATGGCCACCTCCCGGGAGGTGATTTCTTGCTTTCTGTCTCTCTTTCTGGCGAGTGCACGCGCCCAATGCACCCTGTAGAAAAAACCTCTCCAAAAAAAAAAAAAAAATACAAGAGAAATGGGTACAAATCCTTAGCCATGATCATATTTTAAATAACTATTGTCAGGAAAAATTGAGAAAATTAAACATTCATGCACACATATTTAGACATTTAGACAAAGATTTAGACAACATCTATTTTACAAAAGTTAGTTTCCATGCAGCAAGATGCCAATATTTGAACAGTGCTGCAATACATAGTTCCATGATGGAGCTAACATGGAAGATTAGAACAAGAATCCAGCTCAGTGTCTGATTCATCTTTGAAAAGGAATGAGTGGTTCCATTCAGAACCCCACTAAATGTCTGAGGAGAGAGAGCTCCCAGAGAGGCAGGCGAAGTCTGTGAAAACTTAAGTTTCAGCTACTTTTGCTGTCAATTCAACAATACTGCATCCGTACTACTAAAATTGTCAACTAGCCTTTCAAACTCACAAACAGGAGCATCTAAGAATAAATAAGGGTGTTTTTTTTCCATCTAATGCATAAAACTATGTGTCATTGTTGGACTAATCATTCCTTTTACACACATTGCACAGAATCTGGCAAAAGACATGTGCCTATTTTTATTGATTGTTCACATAACTTGGCTGTCCTTGACTCACTAATTTGCTTTGCTAGGTTAAACTATGGTTCTCTTACTTGTTTAAGCCCAGAAAGTAAGTTTTTAGTAAAGTCATGTTTCTGGAAAAGTGACTCTGATTGGGTTACCATGAAAGAAATTGACTTGAAGAAGCCTGGCAGATTATCTACCATGAATCCAGGATCTCTGTACCCTGAACCCCTTCTTTCCTCTCAGCCTTTCTGGCATAATTACATCAACATTGTGCTATGAGTGTGACTGCTCAACACCAGAGAGGCTGGTTTTATATAACAGACACTCCACTCCAAAGAATCTGAAAGGTTTAAGCCAAATCCCATAGAGGCTATGAAGCATCACCAGTTCAGATTCTTCCTTGCCTTCTAGAATGAACTCTGGTTCCAACAACTTGGAAGAGTAGAAGGGTAGAAAAGAAGGAAGGGAGGAAAGAAAATCAAGATAAAGAGGGTCTAAGACTGATGAGATAGGCTAGAAGAGTCCAGTAGCAAGAATAATTCATTAAAAAAAAAGTCGGAGCCATGAGGTAGCATGGTGGTTAAGGCACCGGACTTCCCCATGGCCAACCACAGTTCGAGTCCTAAACCTGATGGCTTGCTTTCTCACTTTCCCTCTTTCCTTCTTTCTCTCTCTCTCACTGGTGAATGCACATGCCCTATAGCAAATTAAAATAATAATAATATTAAATAAAATTAAATAAATAATTATTTTCTTTTTTAAGTTTTGCATTGTATCCTGGACTCTGAGAATGTCTACAGTGAGCTACTAGTAAGGTGTGATTTTTTGGCAATGGACTATACATATGTGCCTCTTCAGACATCATAAAACATAATAGAGTGTTACCGCACAATATGGAATAAACTGCTAAAAGTTCAGAAAACTAACTCTCCTGTTACATACATAGCTGTATTCTTGCTTTGTTGCAATGTGAATTTTTTAGGGTTATTTAAATTACCAGTAAAAATAAGATGTCCTTAGACCCTTCTTGTTTCTAAAGGAGGCAGAGCCCCCAAGAATCCATTCATTAAGTATAAACTTAAATTGATAAGCCAACATGACGATATTTCTGAAAGTTCGTGGGAAAAATGGAATTATTGCACAGGCTTATATGACACAGAAAATTCTGAACTCTGTTCATAGTTTTTTCATAATACACATTTGCCGTGAACATTTTAAAGACCTCTCATAAGGATCACACTTCTGTGCCCTGAGAAGCACATGGAAAATAGGCATCTGGTGGAAGCGGTAACCAAAGCTGGAAAGGCAAATGAAGCCAGCTATAAGATACTGATTTTCATGTTTCCTGTGTCCTGTAGGAGATGATATGCAGAGATGGGGACTCTTTATGCAGCATTTATGTGACTTGTGATTGCTTTTATGCAGATTGCATTATGCTTGTACCGTGTAATATGCTGTGTTAGCTGCTCTTAGGCATGACTAATAGAATCAGGAGAGTGGGTTCCCCTAAACTCTAGTTGTTTTAACTATTTCAATCATATGGATACAGGGAAGTGACACAAGTGATTATCTTACCATTTGATTCTCAAACAAGCACAGGTATTCTCTCTATCCCACTAGGTGGCCAGGAATCTTGGGAACTGAAGGAGGAAATTATTCTCTCATTCTCCTGACCTAGCACAGTCATCCTGCGTGATGCTGAGAGGAAAACAACTTCCTGACCCACAGAATATTACAGCTGAGCTGAGCAGGCTGCTCTGATAGGTTATAATAATGGCATTCTATACTATGCGTCTTTTGGAGGCATGACATTGAAGATGCCTTGTGGATATCTTGTCCCCTCAGGGTCTGAGTAAAATGTCATTCTTGCAGAGAAGTTCCCCTGATCTACGTAAAGGCTCCCGAACACTTGCCACATTTCTATTATTATCGCTTATGGTACCCTATTTTTATCACACTTAAAATGTGTTATTCAACTTTTTTTTTTTCCACACATGTAGCAGTGAGTGGCCTAGCATGTGGTGGATAGTTGAAAAAGGGAATGTCACAAATGGTGGCCCCAGGACACCTGCCAAATTAGACAGGGAAATCCTCAGTGCCTGGGCATGAACTTGAAAAGTGCTCCCCTTCTAATTAAAGTACCACCTTCATCAGAAAAACTTCATCTGAAGTTGCCATTTGAGACAACCCTGATACCTAGGAGAAAGTTTTATGAAACCTTCATGTTGGGGCTGGCAGGTGGGATGGTGGTTAAGGCACTCGACTCCCACAGGGCCAACCATGGTTCAAGGGTTCAAGTCCCAGACCTGGCAACTTACTTTCTCACTTTCTCTCTCTCACTCTGTCCCTCTCTGGCCAACTTTAAAATAAATAAATACATAAAGAAAGTTTAATAAAGTCTAAAAAAAAATAAAACCCTACACGTTGACATTCTATCTAGAACTCAGAAACTGGATCATTCAACAAGCAACAGTTGTACTAGGCAAAGTATATGAGCAGACAGCTCACACCACAAAAACAAAAACAATACAGGAACAGGAAAATATATACAACATCGACAGACATCAGATAAGTAATAACAAAAGCATACTCTAACCTCTTTTTATCTATAGAAAAAAATTAGTGTGAATGAGTTCAAGGTCAGACAGTAACCTATTGAAAATCATTCCTACCCTGTTGAAATTGACAGCACGGAAGAAGGGTGATGGTGATAATATCCTTTAATCCACTTCTCATTTATACTGAGAAGATAATTCAAAAGAAATTCAAAAGATAATGTCCACAGGAACATCACTATTTTGTACCATTGCAAACATTTCGAAAACATCTATACATCTACCAATACTTAAAAGAATGGTACGAAAAAGTGATTTTAAAAAGTTAGTAGACATTAAAAAGTCATTCAATGGAACAAGTCCTAGGGAAAGGAGTCTGTTCATTAGAAGCAGAATGTAAAATGGTATGTGCATCATACACTTATTCATTCTAGAGCTACTTACTAAATACCTACAGTATACCAGACACTATTCTAAGAGATGAGAGTGCATCAGAAACAAAACAAATTTCCTTTCCCCACTGAACTTTTACTCTAGGTAGAAGAGACAGACAATAAACAAGAAATAAAATGGATGATGATTTTCCACGTAGGACAAAAATGTCTTTAGCTTCCAAGTGTATGACTCTAAGCAAAATTTTCCAAAAATAGAATATTTTTTATTAAAGATTTTTTAAACTTTATGTATTTATTTTCTTTAACTAGACCAGGGAGGATAAGAGAAAGTGAGAAAGAAGGAAGATGAAAAAGCAAGCCACCAGGTCTGGGACTCGAACTGCAGTCGTCCATGTAGGAGTCTAGCGCCCTTAACCACCATGCCACTTGCTGGCGCCAAAATAAAATCTTTTAAAATATGAATGTTTTCTAAGGTAAACACATTTAGGTTATTGATCAAGTAGCAAATACTCGTTGTATCCATTGTGTATAGGCACAAACCCAAGGAAATTCTTTTTCTTGGTAAAAAACAAAAATGACAAAGATGAAATTAATTTTAGAAGCATGTTAGCTTCTAATGAGACTTCTCTGAAGAGACTACATAGCAAATAGCCTTAGAAGATGGTGACAGTGTGCCTCTCTGGAGCAAAATCAGGTTAGTGTGCCAGCCAGGCTAATAAAGATAATGATAAATGTCACCCTATAAAGGGAAGTGAAGGTTAGGCAGGTTTGTTGAAGTCCACTTTATAAAAGACTGGTTTCCTCAATGTGGCATCCCTTGGCTGTGCCTCGAACTTGCTACATGCCCAGCATCTACCCAGGCTGCTCTGCATCCCCACATGAGACCTAAGGAGCAAGGAGAATGAATCAAACACGAGGCTCCTGCTGACTGCTAAACACACAAAGTCCTTTGTCTCTAACCTAGAAGTCTCATGTGTCTTCAGCCAGCATCCATGAAACTGTCAGACCAACTTTCTAGCTTGCAAGCAGTAGGGCCAAATCTCAGGCCCTCATGGTTTTGTTTTGTTTTGTTTTGTTTTGTTTTGTTTTGTTTTGTTTTGTTTTGTTTTGTTTGTAAAGGTTTTCACCTTAGGGTGTGTGTGCTTCCCAAGGAGAGAGAAAGAGACAAAGACAGTGAGAGGCAAAGTGAGAAATTATCCCCCAGTGGAGATAGCCACTCACAATCCTTCTCCTCGATTCTCCTCCCAGGTTCTTGGGCATGCATGCACACTCACCGGGTATGAGTTTCAAGCCACAGGGTCCAGGATTTGAACCACATTCAGCTATGTGGGAGTCCAGCAATGTAACTGCTACACCATCTTCGGGACCTCCTCACAGTTCTTGACAGCTCTTCACTCCTACCCGGGCATATCTAACATCATCTCTCACTGTAATAGTTTCCTAACAAGTTTCCTGAACTCCACTCTGGTTCTCTTGCAAATTTTCTACACATGGCAGCCAGAATGATCCATTGAAAATGGAATCAGTTAAAGCAACTCCTCTGCTTAAAATCCCCAAGTGGCCTCCCATGTACAATGTCCTACTGCGTCCTGAGTATCTGGCTCTTCTTCGCTCTCTCTTTTTCTTTTCTCATTTCATTCTGTTCAGCCCCAGACATGCAGTTCTTGCTGGTCCTCTAGGCACGATCCCATCTCAGGACCTTCATGCGGCTGTGCTCTCCACTAAAATGCTGTTTTGCAGTTAGATGATTTCTTTATCTCCTTCAGGCCTCTACTTCAACACTGCTTGCTCAGCAAGGATTTCTCCAATCATGCCCATTTAGCATTGTGATCCCCTTCCCTACTGCATGCTTAGCCCCTTTCTCTGCTTTATTGTTCCTGTAGGACTTTGTGGTTACTTTCTTTTTAAAAAAATTAGTTATTTATTTAACTTTATTAGTTATTATTTTTTTAATTTGACTAGAGAGATAGAAAGGGAAAGGAAGAAAGCAGGTTGCCAGGTCTGGGACTTCAACTATGATCACCCATTTGGGAATCCATTGCCTTAACCACCATGCTACCTGCGGACGCCTAGCACTTTGCAGTTTCTAAGAGTGCATCAGTTGACACTTATTTTTGCACGTGTATCTCGCTGCTAAAATACAAGCTCTATGAGGGGAAAGACTTTGCTTTGGTCATTTCAGTGTCCAAATAGGAACTTCTAAACAGACCAGGCTATCCCTTAGAATGTCACTTCGGACAAGCTGTGTAGCCTTTCTGAGACTCAGGTTCTTGACTGCTGAAAAAGAGTTACCTTCCTCATTTGATTGCTGAGTGGGCTTGATGAAGTGCACATGAAAAGTACTAATAGGTTTTTAATCAGTGACATTTCCACTAAGATCTCAATGAAACTTACATTAATCACCTGCTAGCAATGAATTATATTAAGTACATATTGGGAACTTTGGTATCACCAGGGAAAATGTGGTATATCTTATTTATCACTAAGCACATCTTTTCATTTTTATAATCTCGGGACATAGCCCAGTTTCCAACAAATGCTAGTTACTCAATAAAGCTGTGCTCATTTGTTTTGCCTTCTCTCATTGTAAAAATAGCATCACATTAAATAAAATTGGAAAAACACAGAGAAGAAATGAGTTGCCTACTTCTATAGGAACACAATTATTAATACTATTGGGTTGTCAGAAAAGTCATGACATATTTTTTGGTTTTCTATGCAAAAATGCATCATGACTTTTCTGACAACCCAGTATTTCATTGTATATTTTTCTGGTCTTTCTCCTATGACTATTTTTCAATTATGATTATAATGCCTACACACACACACACACACACACACACACACACATTTAATTTGCTAGAAGGCATGTGCACACATCAGAGAGAGATTCAGAGAGAGACAGAAATGGAAAGTGAGAAAGTGCCCTTCCCCCCACACACACACACACTATGGGAGACTGTCCCCTCCCCTCCATTTCTCCTTTCTGGATTTTGGGCACAAATGTACATGTCCCCAATGTGTTTCAAACCATCAGGTCTGAGACTCAGACTGTGCAGTGGACCATGTGGTATCCAGCTGCTTCAACCACCATGGCACCAACTGGCCTATGTACATATATCTTTATACCTGATTTTTTTCTTTGGCCTTTTTTGATATAAACATTTTTCCATACAGCTATGCTATCTTTTTGACTACTAGTTTTTTGATAGTTGCATCATTTTGTCAAGTAGAAGTACCATAATTTCTTTGATCTTTTTCTTATTATTGGATATCTAGGTAGTTTCCAACTGTGCACTTTAATACATATTTTAAAATGTAAGTAGAAAGGAAAAAAACATTCTCTCTCTCTCTCTCTCTCTCTCTCTCTTTCTTTCTCTCTTTCTTTTTGATATAGGGTATAAGTGC
>NW_006206682.1:510191-527874 GCF_000334495.1 Tupaia belangeri chinensis
GTTTTGTTTTGTTTTGTTTTGTTTTGTTTTGTTTTGTTTTGTTTTGTTTTGTTTTGTTTTGTTTTGTTTTGTTTTGTTTTGTTTTGTTTTGTTTTGTTTTGTTTTGTTTTGTTTTGTTTTGTTTTGTTTTGTTTTGTTTTGTTTTGTTTTGTTTTGTTTTGTTTTGTTTTGTTTTGTTTTGTTTTGTTTTGTTTTGTTTGTAAAGGTTTTCACCTTAGGGTGTGTGTGCTTCCCAAGGAGAGAGAAAGAGACAAAGACAGTGAGAGGCAAAGTGAGAAATTATCCCCCAGTGGAGATAGCCACTCACAATCCTTCTCCTCGATTCTCCTCCCAGGTTCTTGGGCATGCATGCACACTCACCGGGTATGAGTTTCAAGCCACAGGGTCCAGGATTTGAACCACATTCAGCTATGTGGGAGTCCAGCAATGTAACTGCTACACCATCTTCGGGACCTCCTCACAGTTCTTGACAGCTCTTCACTCCTACCCGGGCATATCTAACATCATCTCTCACTGTAATAGTTTCCTAACAAGTTTCCTGAACTCCACTCTGGTTCTCTTGCAAATTTTCTACACATGGCAGCCAGAATGATCCATTGAAAATGGAATCAGTTAAAGCAACTCCTCTGCTTAAAATCCCCAAGTGGCCTCCCATGTACAATGTCCTACTGCGTCCTGAGTATCTGGCTCTTCTTCGCTCTCTCTTTTTCTTTTCTCATTTCATTCTGTTCAGCCCCAGACATGCAGTTCTTGCTGGTCCTCTAGGCACGATCCCATCTCAGGACCTTCATGCGGCTGTGCTCTCCACTAAAATGCTGTTTTGCAGTTAGATGATTTCTTTATCTCCTTCAGGCCTCTACTTCAACACTGCTTGCTCAGCAAGGATTTCTCCAATCATGCCCATTTAGCATTGTGATCCCCTTCCCTACTGCATGCTTAGCCCCTTTCTCTGCTTTATTGTTCCTGTAGGACTTTGTGGTTACTTTCTTTTTAAAAAAATTAGTTATTTATTTAACTTTATTAGTTATTATTTTTTTAATTTGACTAGAGAGATAGAAAGGGAAAGGAAGAAAGCAGGTTGCCAGGTCTGGGACTTCAACTATGATCACCCATTTGGGAATCCATTGCCTTAACCACCATGCTACCTGCGGACGCCTAGCACTTTGCAGTTTCTAAGAGTGCATCAGTTGACACTTATTTTTGCACGTGTATCTCGCTGCTAAAATACAAGCTCTATGAGGGGAAAGACTTTGCTTTGGTCATTTCAGTGTCCAAATAGGAACTTCTAAACAGACCAGGCTATCCCTTAGAATGTCACTTCGGACAAGCTGTGTAGCCTTTCTGAGACTCAGGTTCTTGACTGCTGAAAAAGAGTTACCTTCCTCATTTGATTGCTGAGTGGGCTTGATGAAGTGCACATGAAAAGTACTAATAGGTTTTTAATCAGTGACATTTCCA
Source organism: Tupaia belangeri chinensis (assembly GCF_000334495.1). Lineage (NCBI taxonomy): Eukaryota > Metazoa > Chordata > Mammalia > Scandentia > Tupaiidae > Tupaia > Tupaia belangeri. The sequence goes on from NW_006206682.1 coordinate 511,650, forward strand.
CTAAGATCTCAATGAAACTTACATTAATCACCTGCTAGCAATGAATTATATTAAGTACATATTGGGAACTTTGGTATCACCAGGGAAAATGTGGTATATCTTATTTATCACTAAGCACATCTTTTCATTTTTATAATCTCGGGACATAGCCCAGTTTCCAACAAATGCTAGTTACTCAATAAAGCTGTGCTCATTTGTTTTGCCTTCTCTCATTGTAAAAATAGCATCACATTAAATAAAATTGGAAAAACACAGAGAAGAAATGAGTTGCCTACTTCTATAGGAACACAATTATTAATACTATTGGGTTGTCAGAAAAGTCATGACATATTTTTTGGTTTTCTATGCAAAAATGCATCATGACTTTTCTGACAACCCAGTATTTCATTGTATATTTTTCTGGTCTTTCTCCTATGACTATTTTTCAATTATGATTATAATGCCTACACACACACACACACACACACACACACACACATTTAATTTGCTAGAAGGCATGTGCACACATCAGAGAGAGATTCAGAGAGAGACAGAAATGGAAAGTGAGAAAGTGCCCTTCCCCCCCCACACACACACACTATGGGAGACTGTCCCCTCCCCTCCATTTCTCCTTTCTGGATTTTGGGCACAAATGTACATGTCCCCAATGTGTTTCAAACCATCAGGTCTGAGACTCAGACTGTGCAGTGGACCATGTGGTATCCAGCTGCTTCAACCACCATGGCACCAACTGGCCTATGTACATATATCTTTATACCTGATTTTTTTCTTTGGCCTTTTTTGATATAAACATTTTTCCATACAGCTATGCTATCTTTTTGACTACTAGTTTTTTGATAGTTGCATCATTTTGTCAAGTAGAAGTACCATAATTTCTTTGATCTTTTTCTTATTATTGGATATCTAGGTAGTTTCCAACTGTGCACTTTAATACATATTTTAAAATGTAAGTAGAAAGGAAAAAAGCATTCTCTCTCTCTCTCTCTCTCTCTCTCTCTCTTTCTTTCTCTCTCTCTTCCTTTTCCCTTCCCTCCCACCTCCTTAAACTAAAGCATGTCTGACCCTTTGGGAGAAAAGGAACTGAAATTTTTTACTCTTCATTTGCAAGAGAACACTTCTGAATAATTCATGAGTACATAAAGATGGAAAAGATATACATCATCTAGCTGATTATTAACATAATACAGCCAAATGAAACATTATCCTAAAAAGTCACTTAATTGCAGCTGTGGAAATGAGACTTTGAACATTTTAGAAAGAAGTCATATTTGAGATGTAAATAAAAACATTTCAAAATTATTTTAAGGCATTGCCTTGTACAAATTCTTCCCTGTAAATGGTGGTTACTGGCTTTTTCCCACAAAAATGGAAAATCAGTCCTTGCAATTTACTAAGTTAGTGAACAATCTAGAGACTAATACAGTAGACTTCTAAAATATGTATAAATAAAAGGTAACATAAAATCACCTACCTTTTATTTTTAAATATTAGTACGATTTTTTTTGTTTGGTTTGGTTTTTTACTTTTCAGTTAGGTCACATGGGAAATGACTCAAATGGCAATATGGAAGCTATGTGCTAATTACTTCAATCATAGATAATGGCTGATTGTTTTGTTCCTGAAGGAAAGATATACTCCTTATATAAAAAATGGATACTATAAATAGATTTTTTTTTTAAGTATGAAGACATTGATTTTTGTACAGAGCCAAGCAGAGTACAAACAAAGGGGAGGGATGGGACACTACTGACAGAATCTTTGTAGGTTACTGAATGCAGGCATGATTTGAAACCTCAGAAGATGTGAGTTTCCATTTCTCTTTCCTTCAGTCCCTCCTCCCAGAGCCCCTCTGTTCCAATCTCTGCCAGCTGCACTCTAATCCTGGTTGTGTCTGGGTTGTGCAGTTGCATTCTATATTTCCTTTTGTGATCGTTCTGTGTTCAAATCCCTGTTTTTTTGGATTCAGCATCTTCTTATTTATTCTTTTATTGATTTATTCTCTTATTCTGATTAAAGTGCATCATCCTCCAGTTGCTCCCTAAAAAGGCAAATGTTGTGAGAACTTGCATACCTTAAAAATATCATTATTCTTCCCTTTTCTTGCTTGATTAATACTATGGATGGTACATACACTTAAAGTGTTGAAACCACTGCTCCAATATTTTTTCCCATATATTCTTGGAGCTAGGAAGTCATGCTATTTAAACTTTAGGCTGGAGTCATGCCATTTAGATTTTAGATTTTAGAGGGCCTAAGGGAAATATATCTGGCTGTCAGATTTCTGAGATTAAAATTGGAAGGAGATGGTTCTGAGAATCTCGTTCGGTAAATTGAATCACTTAATTCCTGTTTCAGTCCTATCCTTGGTACTTGATGCCACTGTGCTTAATATCCCTGACCTCAAGCCTCCTCCAGTTCAAATTCTCTTGAGAATAAATCTCTTGTTCCTGAAAGCAAGGGACGTGCCGCCTGCAGGAAGAGCACACTTGGAAGGTCCAAACACATGCATTCCTGAATTCCTGCTCTGTCTATCCCCTACGCCTCTCCCCAGTCTTCTGTAATAACCTTGGTTCTTCCAAGAGATGAGCTTCCAAAGGCTATCCAAGGTAAGTGGGTGGGCACATTTCTAGCCTGATCAGCCCAACCTCCTTGTCTGCTCTCTCTAGTTTTCATCCACTCCTATTTTCCCTGTTCTCTGACCCTGTGAAATAATAACTTTGTTTTGTTTCTTTATTGTCTTTTTCTGAAACATGTTGAAGGGAGAGAGCCTCATTCTTTTTCAGTGGCCTCTTTGAAGCCTCCCTGATCCACTGTTCCATTCCTCCCTCTCAGTTCTTGAAGCTCTGCTGTTTTCTGTTCTTTGTTGATTTGTTCTTGAAAAAATACTACAATGCCCTACATCATACCTTTGAGCTTCTGATCACATTCTGTCTTGGTTTGGCTTCTATTTCTTGCTGTTAACTGTGAGCAACTCATCACACCGACAAAGACTAGTACTTCTCATGCAGTATCACAATGCTAAAAATAGGTGGTCTCAGACTTTACTATGCTTACAGATCACTTGGAGAACTTGCTTCAGACTGAGATTCCCAGACTTCACCTGGAGAAACTGCAACATCCCCAGCAGGCTTCTGGGGACTGAATATTTAACAGGCATACTCACATGATCCACCCACACAGGTGATCTTGAACTATACTGGGAGATTAATTGTCTAGAGACACTCCACAGCACTTGTTCAATAAATAAATGAGTTGATTGCATTGGTTGGTTTGTTGTTCTCCTCGTTTTATCTTTAAAAGTTTGGAATTCTTGTTTCCCTCATCATGACTCTGACATTCATGAATTTATATCAGTCTTTTATCTAGACTTCTTATACTTCTTTTCTCCTTTCATACCTGTTAGAATTACAAGTTTTGTAAACTTATAACTGGCCACATTGATCTATGTTATTTTGTTTCTCTTGATTTATCTTTTATAGTATTCACAGAAATTCTAATTGTAGAGTTCACCGATTTGGCAGATGTCTTAGTCATTTCAAGTTGCCATAATAAAATACCATATCCTCTACACTTAAAAGCCCATTTAATCTTCATTACTTCCTAAAAGCTCTGTCTCTGAATAGAGTCACATTGGGGGTTACACCAACATATTAATTTTAGAGGGACAAATTCAGTCCACAGCAGCAAATTTCACACATTATTTAAATATATTCATAGCTACACATAAACTTGGCACAATACTATGAGTAAACTGCCCAGCAAACATTTATTTGATGAGGTAAATAATCAACTTGCAGAAAATAATACCAAAGAAGATCTGAGAGAAGAATATTGTGTGTGCTCTGCTTCAGAAAAAGTCAATGTGAACATAAGCATTCTGACATATTTACTGGGTAAAAAAAAATTCACTAAGACTTCCTTTGGGCAAAAGAAGTATTTAAATATTATATTTATATATGGTTCTTTCCAAAAACCTCTATTAAGTAAATTGAGGTACATATACAAGTTGGTAATAATTCAATGGCCTTGGTAAAAGAAATAAGAAATCAAACTGACAATTTGAGTGGTTTGTCTTAAAAGAATTCATGAAGATGAGATCTTCAATAGGCTGGAGAAGAGGGAGAGATGGAAAATTAAATATGACATTTCACTGGTCAAACCAAGTCCCATGATCACATCTTATTTTAAGGGTGGAGTGAGTTTAATCTTTCTTTGAACCAGAAGTGAACTGGTCAATGAAATGGCGGTCAAGTCTCTCATCATGACTATAAAGGCTTTTTCAATGCAAAATCTATTATATTCTCCAAAGCATTTGTTGAAACATTTATTTTTTACTTATTTCAGTGTTAGCAACAGTGCTTGACCAGCACATAGAAAACAAAAGCAAGAGATGGCTTGGAGCTCCACAGCCACAATAGACATGCAGCAATTTCTTTTCCACACCTCTCTTTCACATCTGAGCAGATCTGAACAGACAATATTGGTATTTGAGGTTTCAGAATTGATTGAAAGTGAAATAATTAGGGTCTCTTGCTTGCTATGCCTGAAAAAGCCAGAACCTGAAAGGTGCCCCCAAGGGAAGAGTAGCATTTAAGCACAACATGCTCTAGAGAAGAAAAATACGGGCTCTTAACCTGATAAAAGCCTCCCTCAACAGGTTTTTTCTTTTTCCTCAGCTCCTTGGAGAGCTGAGCAGCAAGTTCAATGAACAGAGACAGAAATCTAATCCAGCTGTCTGGCATGCCACTCACAAGAAAGAGACACCATCTTCCTTGGGACAGCATTCTCAGGGCTCATGAAACAGGCTACCTTTCTTCTCTTAGAAGGAATGTTGTATAAGAGAAATCAATATTCTCTTCCCAATGAACCTCACTTCTTAGAGAAGTCCAAAGTGAAAGCCATAACCTACTTTCAATACAGTAATCCTGGCTTATCCATGGGGGAGACATTCCTGAAATGCAGAAAGTCCTGAACTCTAAACACATTGTATTTTTTCCTACACATACATACCAGTGATTAAGTCTAATTTACAACTTACAGGCAGTAAGAGATCAACAGTAATAACCAATAATAAAAAAGAATGATTATGGGATCATAAGGTGGCATAATAGTTATATCATTGGACTCCCATGTAGTCTACTGAGGTTCAAGTCCTGGATCAGCCAGGCACATGTGCATGTTTGCCCCAAATCCTGAGAGGAGAATGGAGAAAAAGGGATTGTAATGTGGCCATTCCCCCTGGAGGGTGATTTCTCACTGTCTGTCTCTCTGTCTCTCCAGCAAGCACACATGCCCTACAGCAAAAATCTCTCTTAAAGAAAATGAAAGAAAGAACAATTATAATAACATACTATAATATAAGTTACATGGATGTGGTCTCTCTCTCTCAAAATACCTTATATCATAGTCACCTATTTTTGGACATGATGACCACAGGTAATTGACATTAGGGAGAGTAAAACCTCAGATAAGGAGGGTCTAGTGCACTGTTTCAACAGAGTCAAAGCTTCACGGTAGTTGCCACATAACAGCAAGTACTACTGATTGAGTAGCCACTCCGAGATTCATGATTCTATGCCAACTACCAGCAGATATTTGAGTAAGAAAATTTTGAAGTTAAGAGTTTCAGATAAGTGGGGACAGAGATGAGTTATAGAATCAAGGAAAAGTGATCCTGGGGTCAGCAGGTGGCATGGCAATGAAGGTACTAGACTCCCATATGGCTAACTGCAGTTCGAGTCCTGGACCTGGTGGCTTGCTTTCTCACTTTTCCTTTCTCTCTCTCTCTCTGGTCAAATCAAAAAATAATAATGATAAATAATAAAAAAGAAAAGTGATCCAAATATGCCTATTGTGATTGTTACAAAATCTGAAGCCATTTTATTTGAGCTTGACGAGGGAAAGCTCTAGTTCATACACACACAAACACAGTCACACACACATATGTATATAAAGGGATCTTCCAAAAGTATATGGAAGATGCATATTATGAAAAAGTTTACATGGATTTCAAAAAATTTTTTTGCATTCAAATATTTACGTCCATTTGCTATAAGATTTTTGAAGTACTCTCATACAGTGAGCCATCCCACCATCATTGATCTCCTTTTTCAGAGTCTTCCTAGGTATATTTGACTACTAACTCATTTTGCAATCAACTCTTTACAATGAACTCTTCTGTCTCCAGAAGAAAAGCACAAGATGGTTTATTAGTTTTTCACTGATGTTTTGGGTCTCCAAGATATATTTATTATAATGTCATCTAAAAATAGTTTTATTTTTAGACAGGATCTCACTATTTCATAAGCCTCTTGCCTCAGCTTCCCCAATAACTCATACTACTCATACCACAACTCCTGGCCTTTAGAGTAAGCCAGGAAACAAACCTCAGCCTCCCATATATCTTTAGCCTGCTGGGGAGCAGGAATTACCAGAGCCTCCTTTTTCAAATTCTTAAGGCTTCGAATTGTTTCCTCTTGTGTAAGTGTGACTGCTAATATTTCATGCAATAGAAAATAACAATAGGATCATGGTTGCCAGATAAAACACATGGTGCCAGTTAAATCTAAATTTCAGATTAAAAAAATTTTTTTCAAGTAAAAATACGTCCAAATATTGCCTTATTTATCTAAAGGGATGTTACTCTTCTCACTAAACTGATTTATTTTTTTCTTTTCTTCTATTAACAACCTCAATTCTTTTCTGATACTCATTTTTAAATGAAATGGGTTTCCCTACTCTCGGTGAGGATAGTGAGTTACAAATGAAAAGTAAAAATTGTGTGAAGATCAAGTCATTATCCCATGTTCATCACAGAATCAGATGGCAACCATATCGCAATCACATGTAACTCACACCATTATCTCTTGCTAATCATGAGCAATCATGGGGCAATCACATGTGAATTGCATGGAAATAATATGGGAATCACTTAACAAGATGTGCAAAATCGGGGGTGGGAGAGTCACATCATTGTCACATGCTTATCATGGAGGAATCATATGCATTCACATAATAACCACATGCTAATAGTGTGACCACCACATGGGAATCATGTAACAACTACATAGTCACCATGAGGGGTTTATATGATGATCACACACTACTCATGTGATCATCAGATGCATGTATCATGAAATCACTTAAAAAACACTAGTCAGGACCAGCAGTTAGTATAATGGCTATGTCACTGAACTCCCATGCAGGTGACCACGGTTCGAGTCCCGGACCCAGTGGCTTAAACTCATGCCGGGCATGTGTGTGTGCATGCCCAGATCCTGAGAGGAGAATGGAGAAGAAGGGATTGTGACATGGCCATCGCCCCTGAGGGGTGGTTTCTGGCTTTCTATCTCTGTCTTTCTGGCGAGTGCATGTGCCCTATAGCAAAAACCTTTCCAAAAAAAAAAAAAAGAGGTGACACTTTTAGGATGTGACTAGGTCATGAAGGGTCCATTAGATTAATGCCTTCTGACAGGACTGGAGGAAACTATAAGGTTGTGGCATATCTTTCTATGCAAAAATGTGTTGTGACTTTCCCAATGACCTATAGCTAGGCTCTTTTTGCCCTCTGTCTCTTCTGCCACATGAGGAGACAGAATTTGTCCCTGAGGAAGACACAGCAACAAGTTACCATCTTGGAAGTAGAAAGTCCTTATCAGACACTGATTCTGCTGTCACCTCAACCTTGGACTTCTCAACCTCTGAAAATGTGTAAAATAAGTTCTTGTTATTTATAAACTACCAATCTAAGGTCTCTTGTTATTGTCAGCACAAACAGACTAAAACCAAGACAAATGCTCGGAGTTGGGCATGACACAGTGGGACAAGACATTGGCCTAGTTTAGATACCACAAGAAGTCCGAAGAGCTTCTGTGCTAGCAGTGGGTTCCTGTCTCCCATACCACCCAGTCTCACTTGGCTGTGCCCGCACAACTTCAGCACATATCCAAACACCTGTTCAATATATGGCCTTGTTTGTTCAAACAATCTTTACAAACCGAACATCAAATTCCTGCCTTATGCTTCTATTTAACCTGTATCCTAAAGGCTGGCATAAAGTTTAAAAAGTTCAGCTTTCATATTTTACTGGATCCCAAATGGTCAGCTTGTTGACAGAAGGCCTGGGACAATGTTGGACATAATGAGTTATTTCTACCCAAGCAAACATAATCAATAGCAGGGAGCTGTTCAGAGCTGTAGACATAGGGCTTTATGGATTCTCTTCATATCTCTGTAAGCATCACCCCTCCTTGGATCTCTTTCTGCATTCCTACAGCAATCTGCCTGTGTCAGTTTTATACACTATCTTTTTCAGATTTTTTGCCATAGGGGGCATATACTCACTGGAAGCAATAAAAGGGAAAGTGAGAAATCATCAATTACCCCCTGGGTGGGGGTGGGGGATAGATGGCTAAGCGTCAATCCCTTCTCCTCTATTCTCCTCCTGGAATTTGGGGCACATACCCACATGTGCCCAGTGTGATTTTCAGGCTGTCAGGTCCGGGCTCAAACCATAGCCGACCATATGGGACTCCAGCACCTTAACCACTACACTACCTGCTAGCCTCTACACCATCTTTCTTTTGAGATCCAGAGGCAAATAAATGTGGATTCATCTTGCTATCCTCAGCATCAAACCTAACACAGTACTTGGTACAAGCAGACATTCAATAAATCTTTTCCTGAATTTTTTTGAATGCCTAAACTTTTCTTCATTCCTGTTACTCCTTAAGCTCAGCACTTACCACAAGTTCAATGGATAGGCTTTTAATGAACAACTGCTGATCATTTCATGAGTATGTGTTTTAAGGTCATTTTGTTTTATTTAGTTTTGTGTTTTGCCATAGGCCACATGTGTGCACCAGAGACAGAAAGATAGAAAGTGAGAAATCACCCCAGGGGGAGGGATATTCTGGGATCCTTTCTCCTCCATTCTCCTCATGGAATTTTGGGTACACATGCACACACATACTCAGTGTGAATTTGCAGCCACCGAGTCCAGGATTCGAACTGTGGCAACATAGCCATTACACCATCTGCCGGTCCTGTAAGATAGAGTTTTAACTCCCTTATAACACCTATGGCTATACATTAAATGTTTTAGAAGTTCAATGAATGGGGGCCAGCAGGTGGTGTGGTGGTTAAGGGCACTGGACCCCCCATGGCCAACTGTGGTTTGTGTCCCAGACCTGGAGGCTTGCTTTCTCACTTTCCCTCTTCCTTGCTCTTTTCTCTCTCTCTCTCTCTCTCTCTCTCTCTCTCTCTCTCCATCTCTGGTCAAATTAAAATATGTAAATAAGTAAATAAAGTTAAATAAAATAATTCTTAAAAAGAAAAAAAAAAGTTCAATAGACAACTGACTTCCAAATTGTAAATTTTAAAATAAATTCTCTTCTTACAAACAGGTGAATGAGCAGACTAGTAATTTCTCTTACCATATCCCTTGCTTGGTCAACAGGCTAAGGGTATACGTACAGTAATTACTCACATGACTTAACAACATACCTTAGAAATGTCAGTTACAGTTTATAATAAGCTTCTTCCACTGAAATATGAAGGCTAAATGATGTATTTTGAACATAAACTCTACAGGATGTAAAGATGATTTAAAAACTACATCTGGAGCATGTACTGAAAACTTTAACTTAGGCTATTAGGTCTAGATAAGGAGAACAACAAAGTAGTTGCATGTACATAATTTGAATATATATATATATATTCGAAAACCTTTACATTTGACCGGCTGCTAACAGCCCTTCTTCAGCACAAGGACACGGAGAGGCTCAGCAGCATGTCTGCTGACTGCCAGAAAGCAGCATGAGTTGCTTTGTTTCAGCAAAAGCATCAGGCCGACTAAATAGGTGAAGGACAGTGAAGCAAACAGCCACAGTTTAAATTTTTTTGCTAATCAAAAGGCAGTCCAATGTACTGTGGAGTTAGGTCTACCATCTGAATGAATTCTGAACATTAACCAGTCAGGTATAAATAAATTGGAAATTCAGTTTTGGGGATTTTAACTGAATGATTCTCATCAAAGAGTCACAACCTCAAGGCAGAAGGGATTTCACATTCCAGCAAGTTTTCCTTTCATGCTGATAGCCCAGGCAGCCAAGACTATCAGCAAGATGGTTTTTAATCATAAAAAGAGTATGTGTGTGTGTGTGTGTGTGTGGACCCCTCAGGATTTGTAAGCCTGAGTAACCAACGTGTGTTCATATGAATGGATGACCTGGCTTTTGCCCAGGCCATTACTGCTTTTATTCTTCGTGGACATGAGCCGCCTTAGCAGTCTTTGTCTAGAGAAAATGTTAAATGGAGAAATTGCGAACTCATTTCAGTAGCTGGTAGATAAGTGGGTTGGAGACATTGCAGCAGTCACAATCCCTAGTAATTCCATTTTTTTCATAAACAAGGGAATAGGCAATTGATGTGGATTCCACTAGGGGCATAAACATTATCCATGCTACCATATTCTCTTCTTGTTAACAACTAAAATTGCCATTTGCTAATTGTCAATGTTGCAGAGGTCACTTATGAACTCACAAAGGCCTATTTAACCCATTATGTAGCTGAGACTTTAGAGAAAAGAAACTGAAAGATAAATATGGAAGGGGTAGGAATAAAAAATGAGATTCCAGGGAACCAGCAGTTAGCATAATGGCTATGTCGCTGGACTCCCACGTAGTCGACCGCGGTTCGTGTCCTGGACCCGGTGGCTTAAAACTCACGCCGGGCACGTGTGCGTGCGTGCCCAAGATCCCGAGAGGAGAATGGAGGAGAAGGGATTGCGGCGTGACCATCCCCCCTGGGGGGGTGATTTCTCGCTTTCTGTCTCTATGTCTCTCTCTGTCTGTCTGGCGAGCGCACGCGCCCTACAGTGAAAATCTCTCCAAAAAAAAAAAAAATGAGATTCCATAGAGTAATAATAATACATAGGAAAATTCCAGGGGGAATTATTAATTAAGATACTGTATGAATGGATTTAAATGTTAGATTATCTGAGAACCATACTATCATTTATAATAAAGTTTCTATGGGAAATGTGTCAAATGATTTTCTGAAATAAATTGTTTTAAATCATTTTCTTCATAGAAATAAAAACAAAGTGTTAGAAAGGGTAGTTATGGCTATTAAAAAGCACAAGGAGTTAATTCATGCATCATTTGGTAATTATTTATTGGAGAGAGGCACGAAAAGAAAGCGTTTGGTGTGCTAACAGCTTTTACAGGATATGGGGTATCACTGAGCATAATGGAGGGATATTTAACCAATCTAATGAGGGGGGTCAAGGAAGGCATGGGTGATGATTTGAGAAAATTAAAGGAAGGTGAAGAACAGACAAGTGCATTGTAGGCAAAAAATAAAATAATACTTTTGAAGGTGAGAGAAAGTACAAGATTAGGAGAGTAAAATGCCAGCACATAAACCCTAATGAGTAATCTGGACTCAGGCATTGCTTGTGAATACAGATTAGGATTTTGTGTTTTAGTCTAAGGACAACTGGAGCCACTGAAGGGAAGGGCTTGTTTCTGTTTGCATTTGGAATCATTCAAGCAGCTGGAGAACAGGGGGACAAGATTAGTGGCAGAGAATGCAATGAGAAAGTTACTGTCATAATGGTGGGAAGAGATAAAGGGATTCAGAGAGAAAGAACATAAATAGAAGGATGTGAGAGCTACTGAAGAAGTAGAATTAGTAATTCTTAATAAGGCTTTTTATTTGAGAAATAAAGGGTCAAGGGAGACACCCAGTTCCTGGTTTTAGCTCTAGGAAAATAGAAACACCTGTCACCAAGAGAAGTATTAAAGAGGGCGTCCAGTTTTGGGAGGCAGATGTAAGGTTTAGATTTGAATGTGTAGGTCTCAAGTACCTAAGGATCATTAGAGTGGTAGTTTGGGGACAGGAATATAATAGATGGCTGGGGCTCATGAAAGATGACTGGGCTGGAGTACAGATTTTTAACTCATAGAGACAGTAGTTAAAGGCCTTGGAGAGAACAATGTCCCCCCAGAAGTGTATGTGCTATGAGATGGGACCCAGATCAGAACTCTGAAGAGTGAGTCAAGAAAGAATAATGGTAAGATGATTGAAGGAAAAATAAAAGTTGTCACTGAAGCAAAATAAAAGGAGAATTTCAAAAAGAGTATGGTTGACAAAGATGATCAAGTAAGATGAGGACAGGTAAGTATCCATTGGACTTGGTTACACAGAAGCCCTTGGCAAACTCAATGAAATGTGCAGGAAGACAGAAGCTGATCTAGGGGACTCAGAAGGAAAAGACAGGTAAGCAGACAATCCTCAAAATATGTGTCTGTTAAGGGGAAAGGTATTGGATGTACTGAGAGGTAATGTGGGTTTGAGGGAGGGTTTTTCTTTCATATTACTTTGTTTACATGCTTGATAAAGGAGCATGTAACAAGAAGAGAAAGGAAAAATTGGAAGGTATAGGAGAGGGGAGGATAATAAAGAGATCAAAGGGGATCAAAAGGAGAGAGAATGGGATTCAGAGCCCCAATAGAGGGGGTTAGCCTTAGACAGGAAAAGGACTTTATCCTTTATGAGAGGAACAAGAGAAAGGAGAAAAACGCAGAAGTAGGATAGGTAAGATAACCAGTTTGTTGCTGAAGTTGAAGATGGCTGTTCTGGTGGTTTCTATTGTCTCTGAGCAGCAATAGATGAGATTGTCAGATGAGAGGAGGTGGGGGTAAGAAGGTGCTTCGAGAGGGTAGAAGAGAGCTGATTATATGCTCATGGAAGGCTTGCCAAACACTGCCAAGAGCCTGATAAGGTTGTACAGTTTGTGCCGATCACACCCAGCAACTGGGCAAAGTGCTGGATTATGGGCTCTAAGATCTAAGATTTATGAACTGGGAGGAATAAAGAGATGTGTAGATCCTATGAATTAAAGAACAATTGTTGAAGGAAGAGATTGAGAAATGTGGATGAACTGGACATTTACATTTAATGTAACAGAGGCCATCAGGTGGCGTGGTGGTTAGGGTGCTGGACTCCCACATGGCCGACCATGGTTTAAGTCCTGAACCTGGCAGCTGGCTTTCTCACTTTCCCCCTCTCTCAGTCTCTCTCTGGTGAGTGCATAAGCCCTATAGCAAATTTAAAAAGAATAATAAATAAAATAAAATAAAGTATTCTTTTAAAAAATGAACATAACAAAGATTGAGCAATTCCAGGTGATGACAAAATTTAGGACTTGGCCACTAGAGTAACTGGCTAAAATCAAGTGGAGATAAGTATCATAGGAGTTGATGAGGCCACAGAGTTGAAATACTACTATTATTGAGTGAGTTGTTCATATAGGCATAAAAGAAACCACTCAGAACAAGAGTATGCAGCCATAAAAAAAAAAAAAAAAAAAAAACAAGAGTACAAACTGCAGTGGAAAAAACAATGACTAGAATGTCTTTAAATAATGAATAGAAATGCTTTGATGAATGCCAAAGATGAAGTATTCAAAGAAAAAGAAAATAAAACAAAACAAAAACAGAGAGGTGCTGTAGGATATAAAAAAGATGTTGTATATATATAAAATCCTTAAAAATCTCCAGGTGGTAAAAGCATGCACACGTTCATTCATTCATTCATTCACGGTTTTTGCCATAGGGCATATGTACTTGCTGGGGGAAGAGAGAAAGAGAAAGTGAGAAATCACCCACAATCCCCTCTCCTCCATTCTCCTCTTGGGATTTGGGGCACACATATACATACACCCAGAGTGATTTTCAAGCTAATGGGTCCAGGACTCAAGCCATGGTGGGTTGTGTGGAAATCTAGTACCTTAACCATCATGCTACCTGCTGGCCTGGTAAAAACTTTTTGAGCAACAAAAGAAGAATATTGGATTATAGCACATACACATAAAAATCCATCTGTTCATATTCATGAGTAGATAAATGTGATTAAATAAATAAGTAATTAAATAAATAAGTGATTAAATAAATAAGTAAATGAAGGAGAAGGACAAATATTTCAGATAGAATAATTCTAAGTAATAAATGTAAAAGGAATGAAGAAAATTAAAAATTGCCATGATAATAGTTGCTTTATCAAGATTCACAAATGAATGCTAAAAGTAGTGAACACAACATGATGAAAAAATAGAGCATTTACATAGCCTCAAAGTCTCTTCCTTAATATATTTATTAATTACTGCGTTGGTTTTCACAAAAAAACACAATATTTAAATTTAATTTTATTATTATTATTATTATTTTAAAATTTTACATATGGCAAATGGACTCACCAGAGACAGAGAAAGAGAGAAGGTGAGAAAACAACTCGCCAAGTCTGGGACTTGAACTGCAGTCGATCATGTGAGAGTCTAGAACCTTAACCACCATGCCACCTGCTGGCCTCCACAATTTTAAAAAATATTATCCCCGTCTCTAAGAGGTGAAACTTAATTCTCCTCTCCTTAAATATGGATTAGACTTAGTGACTCCCTTCTAACCACAAAAAATAGTAACTTTACAGTGGAAGAAACTAGCAGATGCTCCCTTAACCAAGTGATCAAAGTTTGTAACCAATACTAAGTTATGATGGCATTGTGTTTCTCTGATATGATGGGATAGGAAAGGCACTTTACTTCTGTGGTAGTTTTCCTGAAAATCCATAACCCCAGCATAATCATGAGGAAATATCAGCCAAACCCAAATTGAGGGACATTTAACAGAATATCTGACCAGTAATTTTTTAAAGTGTCATGCTCAAGATTCAAGGAAAGAACTTAAAGACAGATTGGAGGAGACCAAGGAAACATGACAACTAAATGCAGTGTGGTATTGTGTTGGATCTTAGGGAAAAGTACATTAGTGGAAATCCAAAAAAAACCTGTTATTTAGTTAACAATGTTATGGTACTATTAATGGCTTAGTTCTGATAAACAAGCCATAGTTAAATAAGAGGTTAACATTAAGGGCCAGCAGGTAGGTGATGGTTAAGGCACTGGACTCCCACATGGCCAACCATGGTTCAAGTCACAGACCTGGCAGCTTGCTTTCTGACCTTCTCTCCCTTTCTCTCTGTCTCTGGTGAGCACATGTGCCCTATAGAAAAATATTAAAAAATAATAATAAATAAAATTTAAAAATAAAGAGGTAAACATTAGAGGAAGTTGGAATATGAATTACTCTTAAATAAGAAGTTTAAGAGAAAAGGTTGAGTGAATAGCTAAGACGAGTATATTATCAGTAAAAAAATGGAGTAACAAGTGTTGAAGCTTGATAACATGAGGTACAGCAGAGTAGGAGGTTTACAAAAAGGTGAAGAAGGAATGGCTTAAAATAGTGTTATGGGTGAAAAGGAGATGCCAGAATACCAACTCAGCATTAGAGCCTAATATTTATTTGACTTGATGTTGTTGCTATATCTGAAGATCAAATAAGAACTGAAAAGTGTTCACTGCATTTGGCAATTATCTGATCCAAGTATTATGTGGTCCACTGGTCCTGATCGGAAGGGCCACCATCCTTGAAATCTGTCAATATCAATCAGTTCCCTTCCTTTATCTAGGATAGCAGATCTGTAGTATTTCCTGTTTCAAAGTTTGTAGCCACTGCAGGCAAAGTTATATAAGTGATCTGAGGAATGTCACAAGTCCTAAACTTTGCATAAGATGGTTGATATATTAATATTTGGAACCCAGCAAATGATCAAGCTCTCTGCTCAGATTTCTAGTTCTTCTTATCTTTGAATTCCTCCTAGTAAGGTGAACGTTCTTCTACATGGGATCAGCAGTTGGTGTAATGGCTATGTCACTGGACTCCCATGTAGTCAACCACGGTTCAAGTCCCAGACCCAGTGACTTGAACTCATGCCAGGCACACGTGCATGTGTGCCCAAGATCCCAAGAGGAGAATGGAGAAGGGATTGTGGCATGGCCATCCGCCCTAGGGGAGTGATGTCTTACTTCCTATCTCTCTGTCCCTCTCTGTCTTTCTTGTGAGCTCACATACCCGATGGCAAAAACCTCTCCAAAAGAAAAAAAAAAGTTTTTCTACGAAGTATTCTAAACATTAGTTCAAACCGGCCAAACTTTAATAAAGAATTTTTTAAAAATTAAAAACTAAACTTTGTTGAATGCCTGCTAAATGTTTAGACTACTAATAGATGGTTTACATAAATTGCCTCAGCCAGGAATAATTCTAAAAGTGTGAAAAATAGATCTTATAAGATTAGAGACAATGGTGGTGTCCCCCCAGGCCCCCGC
>NW_006206682.1:528797-540180 GCF_000334495.1 Tupaia belangeri chinensis
CCATTGAGGGCAATCATGAATGTCAGGGACAATGGAGGAGGAAGATGGGACATGGCAGAGGGTGGGGATGGGGAATCTAGGATGGCAAAACAAAAGGCAAGGTATGCAGGACACAAAAATTGGGAAATCATTTGCTGAGAACATATATGTTGATGTGCTTGATTGATCCAATGCACAGTGTATTTTGGATGGAAAATTCATATGTGTGTTGTGATGAGAAAAAAAAATTTATAATAAAAAACAAAGTATAAAAAAAAAAAAGGAGAGAGAAGAGGATAAAGACAGCAGTGAACAATAGAGAGGCAGGATGTTAATGAGAAATAGATATGGTTTATTACCTGTTGATGATGACATGTATAGTATTCTCAACTGAACCGGTCTGGGAAATATTTCATGATGGGTGAAGTCTTTTTAATAAGCAAAATGAGAAATAGTGATTGACTGTTTAAAAAAATTATAATAATAATTATTGGGAAAAGCATGGAAAAGATATTGAATGATAAAGCGGGGAGATTGATATCTCTGTATTGACTGACATGCATGGCATTCCCTTTTGAAAAAGCAATGGAAGTCAATGTAAAGTTATATGTAATCTAGTGTAATAGAAAGAAGATTATGATGATAATAAAATAAAAAAAAAATTTGTTCTTATGCTTTTTCATAAAATAAAAGAAAAAAAAAGATTAGAGACAATGGTAAATAGTATTCACTGTACTCATTGGAAAAATTAATACTCTATACTACACTAATTTAATATTTAGAAAAAGTGGAGTGTTAAAGGAACAGGAAGAAAAGTTTTAAAGTATTGACAGGTAAACTTACCCAATAGTTTTAGACACTAATAAAAATTCAACCTGTGGTTTATTTACTGTGGTTAAGTGCCTGCTTACAACCATAGTAGAGTCATACCTGCAAACAGCACCATGCAATGAAGGTTGCATGGCACAACCTTAAAATGGTTTTATTGGTCATTTATCTATTGTTTATTTAAACATTTGAATATAATCTTTGAAAAGATTCGGTTTTTTTAATTGTCAGAGGGCACTTGTGCTCACTAGAGAGAAAGAGAGAGAGAGAGAGAAAGTCTCTCTCTTAAAATGAGACTTAAAATGGCACACAAAGCAAACCATGTATTATAACCAACACAACACCCACCTTGCATTAACATGCATCACAAAGTCACTGAAAGAAAAAACAAAAACACAGACCAACAGATGGCGTAATGTGTGTTGCTGGACTCCCATGTAGTCGACCGTTGTTCGAGTCCTGGACCTGGTGGCTTAAACTCGCCAGGTGCATGTGCACATGTGCCCAAGATCCCGAGAGGAGAATGGAGGAGAAGGGATTGCGGCATGGCCATCCCTCCTGGTGGGGAGATTTCTTGCTTTTTCTCTGTCTCTCTCTGTCTTTCTAGTAAAGCACACGTGCACTGTAGCAAAAACCTCTCCCCCAAGAAACTAAAAAACAAAAACAAAAATCCTCCAACTTTTTAGAAGAATCTCATTTGACAAATGCACATTAAAATAGAACATATTTTAGTAGAATTAAAATATAATGATGATAGATACATGGAAGATAGGTGATAGTGTGAATGGACAGATGGATGGATGGATGGATGGGCATTTTTAAAAGTGATTTTTAAAAGAGTATTTTAGGGACCAAACCTGAAACTTTAGTTAATAATATCCATTAGGGGGACCAGCAGTTAGTATAATGGCTATGTCGCTGGACTTCCATGTAGTCGACCGTGGTTCGCACCCTGGACCCAGTGGCTTAAAACTCATGCCGGGCACATGTGAGTGCGTGCCCAAGATCCCTAGAGGAGAATGGAGGAGAAGGGATTGTAGTGTGGCCATCCCCCCTGGGGGGTGATTTCTCGCTTTCTGTCTCTCTGTCTCTCTCTCTCTGTCTGGCAAGTGCACACGCCCTATAGCAAAAAAACTCTCCAAAAATAATAATAATAATAATAATAATAATAATAATAATATCCATTAGGCTGAGAACATGAGAAGACCTCAGGCTGGTCCTATAGCACAGTGGTTAAGTAGGAGCTGGATCTGCATGGGAAATGGATCTCACATGGTCAACTATGGTTTGAATCCTGGCCTAGTTATCTTTGCCTGGTATCTGTGCATGCCTGCCCAAAATCCCTGATGTGAAGAAGGAATGGAGAAAAAAGGATTGTGGTGAGACTTTCTCTCTCTCTCTCTCTCTCTCTCTCTCTCTCTCTTTCTAGTGAGCACAAGTGCCCTTTGACAATTAAAAAAAAAGAAGGATCTTTTCAAAGATTATATTCAAATGTTTAAATAAACAATAGAAAAATGACCAATAAAAACAAAAGAACAGTTTTTTTCAGCGCTTGACTTCAGAGAAGTTTAAAGTGCTTTATATGGAGTCAACCAGTGGCATGGTAGTTAAGGTGCTAGACTTCCACATGGCCAACCACAGTTTAAGTCCTGGACCTGGCAATTTCCTTTCTCATTCTCTCTCTCTCTCTCTCTCTCTCTCTCTCTCTCTCTCTCTCTCTCAAAATTACCCTATAGCAAATTTTAATAAAATAATAATAACAAATAAAATTAAATAAATAATTCTTACAGTTCTTTATATGTCCTACTCTCAGAGAATTAACTTGGACTGAGCATCATGAACAGATACACTAATCTGTTGCAAAAGCATGTAGCGAAAAATGACTGGGCCAAATCAATTCTTAGTAGAGTGTTCTGTGCAGTATGAAGATGTAGGATAAATAGTTGGAAAGACATACTGTGAGACTGTTTTAAAAGACATTTTTAAGTACTAAACTTTTCTTTTTTCTTTTTTTCTTTTTTTCTGTAGGGCACATGTGCTCACCTGAAAGAAACAGGGAGAGAGAAAGGGAAAGGGAAAGTGAGAAGTCACCCCCCAGAAGGGGCTGCTGTACCACAGTCTCTTTTCCTCCATTCTTCTCTTGGGATTTTGGGGAGACATGCACACAAACTCAGCATGTTTCTGAAGCTGTTGAGTCTGGGACTCAATCTGCAGTCAGCCATGTGGGATCCAGTCACTTTAACCTCCACACCATCTGCTGGCTCCTAAGTAGTAAAAATTTTTAAGAAATAAACAATTTAAAAGGTAGAGAATTTGAACATAACTAGGATTGCAGACTTTAGTTTAGAAAGTCCCTATCTAACAACTGTCACATTTAGATTTCCCTAGTAATTATCTCTGAGTGAAATATATGCAGTTTTCTCACACATCTCAAAATTTAAACCAAATTAAATATGTATGCGACGCCCTATACTTTACTGAGATAGGGGACATATGAGGAGGTTTTCAATAAGTTCATGAAAATTTATATCATAAAAAATCTAAGAATGAAATTGAAGAAACTTTAAACCAAAATAAACTCATATTTTAACTCTATTTCCATGAGTGTTTTGAAGTCCCCTCATATAATGTGCATATTTTTTAAGTATTCCAGTAAAATCAATAAATATTTACAGATAATTTTATTTAGCTGTGACATTATAATAATCAAGAGTCTGATAAATTTTGTATTGAAATACTCATATAAAGAAGAACACACATATTGCACTAAAAAGGCAACAAATTTCACATACTATTCAGTATTTTAAATAATTTGGGTATATCAAACTAAATAAAAACACTTTAGTCTTCCATTATCAAAAAAACATTTACTGGGACCAGCGGGTGGCGTGGTGATTAAGGTGCTGGATGCTCCCACATGGCTGACCACGGTTCAAATCCTGGACCTGATGGCTTGCTTTCTCACCTTCTCTCTCTCTCTCTCTGTGTCTCTCTGGTCTAAATAAAAATGAACGAATGAATAAATAAAGTTAAATAAATAATTAAAACTAATAAAATGTTTTAAAAAAAATTTACTACCATTTTTAACCCTCAAAACCATAACATCATTTCATCTTTCCTGAATTCTTTCTTTGATTTTGAAAAGATAGACCCAACTGTCAGAAAATAAAATTATCTAAATAAAATTATGTGGTAACTTGTGAATTTGATACTGAGCATAGTATTCATCCTAGTTCCCAATACTTGACTGATGCTTGTTTTTTAACAACTGACGTGGTATAGTTTTATTTCAAGTCTCCTGTTCCCTACAAGTCACCTCAGACATCATTAATATGAGTCCAACCATGTAGAGTATCAATTTGTTTGCCATGGTGAATCATGAATGATGTTCTGATCTTGAGACTTTATTCACATTCCTTGAAGCTGCAAGGAGAACAGCATTGGCCAAGCCTGGGACTAGGATAACGTAAAATGAGGTTTACTTTAAGAGTAACTTCAGATAAGGCCAGCTGGTGGCGTGTTGGTTAAGGCACTGGACACTCCCACAAGGCTGACCATGGTTCAAGTCCCAGACCCGGTGGCTTGCTTTCTCACTTTCTCCCTCTCTCTCTCTCTGGTCAAATTAAAATAAGTGAATGAATAAATAAAATTAAATAAATAATTATTTTAGAAAAACAAAATAGTAACTGCAGGGAGATCGGTAAATGGTTTAATGGTTATGTCGCTGGAGTCCCACATAGTCAACTGTGGTTCAAGTCCCGGACCTGGTGGCTAAAATTCATGCTGGGTGCATGTGTGAGCATGCCCAAAATTCTGAGAGGAGAATGGAGGAAAAGGAATTGATACCACAATCCCATCAAAGACATTCTCAATCCTTTGTCCCCTACTTCTTCACACTGGTGACACTGAATCAGTTGCCTATTACACCCCTAATTAGATGAGTATAAATGAGAATTCATTGCTTATAAAACTAAAAAATCTACTGCAGGCACAGGTGGACCCCAAAACTCAAATAAAGCCATCTGAATCTAGCTCTCTCTTCTTTACATAGACAACAATGCCATCTCCCACAGTGCTCTTAAGATGGTTCCCAGGAGGTCCCAGGACTACATCTTTACTCAGTCAAGTCCAGCAGGAAAGAGGGTGAGTTTTTACCCTAGGATTCCCAGCCATCCAGATTCACTGTGTCTCAGCTCCGATCACACCACTTCTTCTGAGCATCAGTAACTCCGTTAGGCACTAACAGCTAAAGAACCTGGTAAATCTGTAAAGACAATACAGCTGACCGGTCCCATGTCAGAAATACCCTATTCTCACTAAGGGCAGGGAGGCGGAGTCTTTCTCAGTACTTCCAAGAAAACACCTTTGAGTACAAGGAAGAAAATAAGAACCTTGATTTGTCTGGAATGTGTTCACCAAATAAATTAATTGATCTGTGAAGTAAGAGCTATATTGACATATTAATACATAGAGCACTAACCCCCATCATTTCTAAAGTGTACCCATGGAAGTCAGAGCCATGATCTCTAAAGGATTTGGTTGCTTAGTGAAAAGCTCTGAAATGTTTTCCTTGTGGGAATAAAGAGAATTAAAGAGAACTCACACAGAGGTAAAGAATCAAGGAAAGTATTATAACACAGTCCGCTCAGTAGCATTGTTTATACTGAAATAAGCCAGCCCACTCACATTGCCTGAGCTGGGTGTGAAGGCCTAATGAGCTCAGACAGCTACCCAAATGGTCCCATGTACAGAACCGAGCAATTGCTGGAAAGGCAAACACGCAGCAGAAGTTTTCTTCAAAAAGTAAATAGGAGAAGGCGGGACTTGGGACTAATCATACACTTGTGGAAAACACTAGCTTTTTCTTAGTATCTATTCTGAAAACACTAGGCAAGTTTTCAACAATCCATGCTAAATGTGCAGTGTTAAAAATTACTGGGTAATCAAAATAATATGTAATCACATAGTGATAGCATATAATAGCAATGGGTAACATTTTCTTTGCTATATATGGAATTTCCTCTATAATTCCTTGTCTATTAGATTAGCTGCAGTATTTTCCTTTACTGTATATATTGAATGGATTGATACGTGCATGAATGAGTGAAGGGAATTAACTACTGATTTAACTTTAGAAGTTTTCACACAGGGTTAATTTTTTATTACAAAGTCAAGTATATCAGATTTGGAGAGTTTGTTCTGTTGTGCAAAAAAAACTTTGTACTCTATCATATCATTTTAGACAATTAACCCTGCTATTTTTCAGTATATCTATAATTATGTATGCCAGAGTCATCTCAGGCTATACAGAGCCTTTGGATAAATTAGAAAAGCCGTCCCTTGGGCCAACAGATGGTGTAGTTATTAAGGTGTTGGACTCCCATATGGTCTACAGCAGTTAGAGTCCTGGCCTTGAATGGCTTGAAACATACCAGGCACATGTGCATGTGTGCCCAAAATCCCAAGAGGAGAACGGAGAAGAAGGGATTGCAGTGTGGCCATCCAGCTGGGGAGAGGCTATTTCTCACTTCCCCTCTCTCTGGCAAGCACACATGCCCTATGGCAAAAACTTGAAAGAAAGAAAAGAAAAGCTGTTCTTAAGGATGACACAGCCTCTAGGACACATGACTTGGTGAAAATATGGAGTTTCTGTATAAAAATAAAAACTGCCTCCTTGGGCAACTAGGAGATGGCATAATGGTTACATTGCTGGATTCCCATGTAGGTGACCATGATTAGAGTCCCAGACCCAGTGGCTTAAACTCACGCAGGATGTGTGTGCATGTGCATAAATGCCCAAGATCCCAAGAGGAGAAAAGAGGAAAAGGGATTGCAACATGGTCATGCCCCCACCCCCAGTGGGTGATTTGTTGCTTTCTGTCTCTGTATTTCTCTGTTGTTCTAGCAAGTGCATGTGCCCTATAGCAAAAATCTCTTTAAAAAAAAAAATAGTGCTTCCTTTTCTGGAAGATTTGGAGAGGCAGAGAGACTGGACTATATTTATGCCCCTATCTCATCTTTGCTGAAAGTCCAAGTGATACAATTTTGGTTTGTCCTATAAAAGAATACATAATAATTATAAAGAAAGAAGCAAAAATCAGAACTTCCTTGGAATTTTGTTTTATAATGCCACTTCTTATAACACCATAGTCTATTAATTAAAGAGAAAAACAATAGTTGTTTTAAAAAAACACTTAGAATGTATTTAATTGTTAAAATTTCAGATTTGCCTCAAATTATTGTTCTACTTATTTTTTTTTACCAATATGAATTTTCCTGATGGTTAGGTGAAATAAAAATTATTAAAAGGGTCACAGCATACAATTTATATGTGGCCACAAAGACTCTGTGGTCTAATCTTATGGAAATTTTTCAAATTAAAATGTTATTGCTATCCCTGAAGGTTATTTTTTGCTTCTTCTTTGGCATCAGTGAAGGTTATTTTTATTTCTTTCCCCTCTAGCTTTCCAATGGCTATTGTGATCAACTGAAGTCCCCCATTTTAATTCTAAAAGATGGGATATACTCAGAGCAAGGAAAATGGAGAAATGGTGCTGGAGAATAGTAATGGAATCTATTTTATCCTGAAGCAATAGCAAAATGAATTCAATTTGCACAAAAGAATTCTGATTTGCAGCCAAAGAACTAAAAAGGTCTTTCTGTTTACTTTTCATTAGGCAAGTATACATGCCACATTCTTTTCTGACTAGCTTCTAGCCATGAAATGAGCTTCCTCCTCCCAGCTGTTAGACTCTGCAAGCTGAGACTTGTTCTGTGTGTAGAAATAGAAAAGAGTGGACTGCAATCCAGATCTCGGTTCGGCTTTTTAATAACTGTCTTTGTCATGGTAAATCATTAAGTCTCTCCTCTCAGCTTCCTTGGCTGTAAAATGGAAGGGGGGAGGCTAATAAGTGATTATACTAATATTTGGAGCTGCCATTTATAAACAGCTTAATATGTACCTAAGTACTAGATGAACACTGGCTGTAACATTATCTTATCTAAGTCTTAGAAACCCAGCAAGAGCCATCAGTTGGCCTAATGGTTAAGGTGCTGGACTCCCACATGGTCAACTGTGGTTTGAGTCCTGAACCTGGGAACTTACTTTCTCACTTTCCCTCTCTCTCTGTCTCTGCTCAAATTAAAAAATAATAATCAATAAAATTAAATTAATAATTCTTTAAAAACAGAGAAAGAAATATGACTTTTATTTTTTAGAAGTTTTTACCTTAGGGTGCATGTGCTCACTGGAGAGAGAGAGAGACAGAGACAGTGAGAGGGAAAATGAGAAATCACCCTCTGAGGGGGGCGATATGGCCATACCACAATCCCTTCTCCTCTCTTCTCCTCCTAGGATCTTGGGCACACACGCACATGTGCCAGCAGGAGTTTCAAGCTACCAGGTCTAGGACTTGAATCACAGTAGACCATGTGGGACTCCAGTAACACAACAACTACACCATCCCATGGCATGACTACCTTTTTAAAGAGCATATTAACTTGGGGAACGTAAATTGTCACAGCCATATCCATAGCTTTATCATATCTGCCGTGACAGATACCTACATTTCTCACATTTCTCATAGTAAAGATTTGTATTTTATTTTATACAACTCCTATTTAAACATCCTATAGGATGCAGGTCAGTAGGTGGCATGCAGGTTAAGGTGCTAGATATCACACGGCTACTACATGGTTTAAATCCTAGGCCTGGCATCTTGAAAAACATATCAGTCATGTGGGCATGTGTGCCCAAAATCTCCAGAAGAGAATGGAGGAGAAGGAATTGTGGTGTGGCCATCTCCCCTTCAGGGGTAATTTCTCACTTTCTTTCTCTCTGTGTCTCCATCTCTTGCCAGTGAATGCATGCACTCCATGGCAAAAATCTTAAAAACAGAGAAAAATGGATATGATGCATAGAAAATGCCTATAAGGCTATAAGCAAATTATAAAATAAGAATTTTAGAAACATTTTGAAAAATGTTAGCATTATGAAATAATGGATAGTTTCTGAAGTGATTGCTCTAACTGGGAGATGGTCATAAAGTAGATATATTTAGGCATACTTTTTTGTTTTAAATCTATCCCATGACTCCAAAGACACACAGATATATAGTGAGTGCTTACTTATTCACTCATTCATTCAACACAATGTATGGAGAAGTTAGTATTCTAGGCACTGGAGATATATACATAGGGTAGAATTATGGGTAGCCGCCAAGATAGAAATGGTTCCTATCTTCAAAGAAGATACTTGACAAGACAGAAAATTAACCAGCAAAAAATACACAAAATAACTACAGATCGGGATAAGTGGTATGAGGAAATAGAATGTTCTTCTATAGAAAAATGAATGGAAGAGGCCATTTATTTTAGTTGGGGTTGTCAGAAAAGGCTTTTCTAAAATGTAAAAGATGAGAAGCCAAACAAGAAGAAAAACCCTGAAGTAGAAAAGTATAACAAGTTCTGAAAACTGTACGTGATCGATGTATGAGAAACTAGAGGTAAAAATCTATAGCTAACATAACACTTAATGATGGAAGACTGAAAGCTTTTCCCTTTAAGATTAAGAACAAGATAAGAATGTCCACTCTCATCACTTTTATTCAACATAAGTTAATAGGCCAAGAAAAAAAAAAGGTATCTACAATAGATGGAAAAAGTAGAATTAAGGGACCAGTAGATGGTGTAATGGTTATGTTGCTGGACTCCTACATAGTTGACTGTGGTTTGAATCCTGGATCTGGCAGCTTAAAATTCACACTGGGTGTGTGTGCATGTGTGCCCAAAATCCAAAAAAATAGAGGAGAAGAGTCTATGGTCTGGCCAGCCTCCCTTATAGGTGATTTCTCCCTTTCTGTCTGTCTGTCTGTCTGTCCGGTAACACACATGCTCTATAGCAAAAATCTCTCTTAAAAAAAAAAAAAAAAGGAAAAAGTAGAATTAAAACTATCTGTTTGCAGATGATATGATCTTATACATGGAAAATAATTAACAGCACAAAGAAACTATTAGAACTAATAAATGAGAATATAGGATAGCACAGAATATAAACTCAGTATACAGAAATTAATTAGGGCCCACAGGTGGTGTGGTGTTGGGGGTGCAGGACTCCCACATGGTTAACCACGGTTGGAGTCCCAGATCTGGTAGCTTGCTTTCTCGCTTTTCCTCTCTCTCTCTCTGTCTCTCTCTGATCAAAACTGGAAAATAATAATAAATTTAAATAAAATAATTCTTTAAACAAAGAAATTAATTGTGTTCCTATATACTTGATCAATCTGATAGTGAAATTTTAAAAACTTAATTTATAGTAACATCAAAGTAATAAAATATTTAGAAACAAAGTTAACAAAAAAGTGCCAAACTTGAAGGCTGGAAATTACCCAACATCATTGAAAGAAATTGTAAAAGATCTAAATAAATGGGAAGACTTAATGTTGTTGAGATGGAAACACCCCTTACATCAATCACCAGGTTCAATACTGTCCCCATTAAAACCCTAGCTGTCTTTTTTGAAGAAACTGACAAGCTGATTTTTCAATTCATATGAAAACTTAGGGGAACCAGAAGAGTGGAAAAGATCTTGAAGAAGAACAAAGTAAAACTCCTCATTTCAAAACTTGATACAGACTGGGAACCAGCAGTTAGCGTAATGGCTATGTCGCTGGACTCCCACGTAGTCGACCGCAGTTCGTGTCCCGGACCCGGTGGCTTAAAACTCACGCCGGGCGCGTGTGCGTGCCTGCCCAAGATCCCGAGAGGAGAATGGAGGAGAAGGGATTGCGGCGTGACCATCCCCCCTGGGGGGTGATTTCTTGCTTTCTGTCTCTATGTCTCTCTCTGTCTGTCTGGCGAGCGCACGCACCCTACAGTGAAAATCTAAAAAAAAAAAAAAAAAAAAAAAAATTGGGAGCACCAGGTCCCAGCAGTTAGCATAATGGCTATGTTGCTGAACTCCCACATAGTCGACTGCGGTTTGGGTCCCGGACCTGGTGGCTTAAACTCAGGCCGGGTGCGTGTGCGTATGTGCTCAAGATCCCAAGAGGAGAATGGAGAAGAGATTTGGAATGGCCATCTCCCCTGATTGTCTCCCCTGGGACTGATTTTTTGCTTTTTGTCTCTCTGTCTCTCTGGCGAGCACACCCACCTTGTAGCAAAATCCTTTCAAAAAATAAAATAAAAAAAAAACTTGCTACAAACTCATAGTAATTAAGACTGTGTGGTGGGGACCAGCAGGTGGCGTGGTGGTTAAGGCGCTGGACACTCCCACACGGCCGACTGAGGTTCAAGTCCTGAATCTGGTGGCTTGCTTTCTCACTTCCTCTCTCTCACTCTCACCCTCTCTCTCTCTCTGATCAAATTAAAAAATAAATGAATGAATAAATAAAAAAATAAAATAAATAATTATTAAAAAAAAAAGACTGTGTGGTTCTGGGAACCAGCAGTTAGCATAATGGCTATGTCGCTGGACTCCCACGTAGTCAACCGCGCTTCGCGTCCCAGACCCGGTGGCTTAAAACTCATGCCGGGCACGTGTGCGTGCGTGCCCAAGATCCTGAGAGGAGAATGGAAG
>NW_006206682.1:540240-546136 GCF_000334495.1 Tupaia belangeri chinensis
TGTCTGTCTGGCGAGCACACGCGCCCTATAGCGAAAACCTCTCAAAAAAAAAAAAAAGTCTGTGTGGTTCTAACACAAGAACAGGCTTACAGATTAATGGAATTGATTTGAGAAACCAGAAATAAACTTCACGTGTCTATGATCAACTGACATTTCATAAGGATGTCAAGATCACTGAATGAGGTAAAGAATAAATAGTCTTATTAATAAATGTTGCTCAGACAACTGGATTTCTTTTCTTTTATTTTTTTGAGAGGTTTATGGTATAGGGCATGTGCACTCACCAGAGAGACAGAGACAGAGAGACAGAAAGTGAGAAATCACCTCCCAGGGGGGGATGGCCATGCCACAATCCCTTCTCCTTCATTCTCCTCTCAGGATCTTGGGCACAAACACACATGCACGGCATGAGTTTAAGCCACTGGGTCCAGGACTCGAACTGCAGTAGACTACATGGGAGTCCAGCAACATAGCTTTATACCAACTGCTGATCCTGAGACAACTGGATTTCTACAAGCAAAAGAATACTGTTGGATCTCTTTCTCATAATATAAACAAAATAATTCTAAATGGATCAAAGTCCTAAGGGTAAAAGCTAAATATAAAATAGAATAAAACAGAAACTTGGGGCCATGAAGTGGCATGGTGGTTAAGGCACTAGACTCTCACATGGCCAATCTCAGTTTGGGTTCTGGACCTGGCTGTTTGAAAATCTCACCAGGTACATGTGTGTATGCCCAAAATCCCAGAAGAGAAAAGATTGCGGTGTGGTCATTCTCTCAGGGGTGATTTCTCACTTTCCCTCTCACTGTCTCTCTGTTTATCTCCAGTGAGTGTACATGTGCTATGGTAAAAAGCTAAAAAAAAAAAAAAAATCCCAGAAACTTAAATCTTCATAATCATGGATTAGGCTGTGGTTTATTGGTCACATCATCAAAAGCATTCAAGTGATAGATAACTTCATCTTTGTCAAAATTATAAACTCTGTTCTTCAAAGGATACTATTAAGAAAGGAAAAAAGTAATCCATAGAATTAGGGGAGGGGCATTACTGCAAATCATTTATCTGGTAAGAGACTTGTAACAAGAATATACAAAGTACTCTTATAACTCAATAATAAAAAGACAAACAATCCAGTTTTTTAAATGTGCAAAGGAACTGAATCAACATCTCTACTAATAAGACACATAAATATCCAGTAAGTCCATGAAAAGATGTTCAGCATTTCAGCATCATAGCTACCAGAAAACAGCTAAATCCACAATGAGATAATACTTTACACTCACTAGGAAGGCTAAATAAGATAGACAGGTCATGACAATTACTGGCAAGAACATGGAAAAATCGGAATCTTCATACATAGTGGAAATATAAGATGGCCCAGCTATTTTGAAAAAGTTTGCAATTTCATTAAAGATTATACGTAAAGTTACTATATAACCCAGCAATTCTATACCTAGGTAAATATTCAAGGTAAATGAAAATATACTCTACACAAAAACTTGTACATAAATCCTCATAGTAGCATTATTTCCAACAGTCAAAAAGTGGAAAAACTCAAATACTCATCAACAGGCATAAAGAAACATACCATGTGGTATATCCACGTAATAGAGTATTATTAAGCAATAAAAAGGAATGAAGTACTAATAACATGCTACATGATAAACTGAAAACATTTTAGTGAGTGAAACAAGTCAGTCACAAAATTATGTCCTCTAAGATTCCATTTACATAAAAGATTCAGAATTGGCAAATTCCTAGCCATGGAAAGTTGATTAGTGGTTGCCTAAGGTTGACAGTGTTGAGGAAAAATTGAGTATGAATATTAAAAATAGCACAGGGTGTCCTTTTGAAATGTTAAAAATGTTCTAAAATTTATTATGACAGTTGTACAACTCTCTGGATGTTTAAAAATCATTGCACTGTACAATTTAAATAGGCAACAATATAAATAGGCAAACTGTAGAATATATGAATCATAACTCAACATTGCTGTAACAAACAAACAAAAACACAAAGGGGAAAAAGAAAAGAAGTAGGGATAAAGTTGAAGTTATAGGCACATGTGAAAGTTTGGAGGGCTTCACTGGCCAAATTATAGAACTAGAATTTTATAAGGGCAGAAGGAAACAACATAAGGATTTTAAGGAAAAGAAAGATATATGACTGACAAGTTGAAAAGTTCGTTTTGGCTGCTGTATAAACAATTGGTAGGCCAGCAGGTGGCGTGGTAGTTGAGACTCTGGACTCCCACATGGCTGGCTGAGGTTCAAGTCCCAGATCTGGTGGCTTGCTTTCTCACTTTCCCTCTCTTTATCTCTCTCTCTGGTGAGCACATATGCCCTGTAGCAATTTTTTAAAGATAATAATAATGAAATAGATAATTCTTTACAGGAAAAAATACAGAATGGCTTGTAGGAAGACAAAAGTAGACACAGGAGAACAGAAGTCTATAATAGCAGCCCAGATAAAGCAGGATGGTTATTTGGATTGTCAGATATTACAAGCATGAGAGAAAGACATGAATAGATGTAAGATATGGTTTTTGTTTTTGTTTTTTTGAGAGTTTTGTCTTTTTTTTTTTTTTTTTTTTTTTTTTTGGAGAGGTTTTTGCTATAGGGTACGTGTGCTCGCCAGAAAGACAAAGAGGGACAGAGAGACAGAAAGCAAGGTATCACCCCCGGGGTGGGGGGGGGATGGCCATGCTGCAATCCCTTCTCTTCCTTTCTCTTCTCGGGATCTTGGGCATGCATGCATGCACACGCACCCAACGTGAGTCTAAGCCACCGGGTCCGGGACTTGTAAAACCATGTCAACTACATGGGAGTCTAGTGACATAGCCATTATGCTAACTGCTGGTCCCTTGAGAGTTTTTTGCTATAGGGCACGTGAACTTGCCAGAAAGACAGAGAGAGACAGAATGTGGGAAATCACATGGGGGCCGGCGGCAGGGATGGCCACACTGCAATCCCTTCTCCTCCATTCTCCTCTTGGGATCTTGGGCACACGTGCACAAGTGCCCAGTGTGAGTTAAAGCCACCAGGTCCAGGACTTGAACCGCAGTAGACTACATGGGAGTCCAGTGACATAGTCATTAGGCCAACTGCTGGTCCCTGATGTAAGATATGTTTTAGAAAAAGGACATTTATTTGTATATTATACATACATGTCAATATAATCATTTAAATTTAAAAATTAAAAGAAAGTATTTGTTGAAAAGTTGCTTTTGTTTAAAAATACAATGTTTGATATTTAAGTAGAAATATATAATAGACTAGATAATTTTTCAGGAGTCTCAAAGTTCATTTAGCCTATTTTTCAATAAAAGTAATTTCTCTATCCTTAGAGAAATTAGTTATTTCTTAACTACATTACTTAAATTTTATATAGTTTTTCTTTTTTTTTTTTTTTAGAGAGAGAGTTTTGCTATAGAACATGTGTGCTCCCCAGAAAGACAGAAAGCAAGAAATCACCCTTCAGGGAGATGACCATATCACAATCCCTTCCCCTCCATTCTCCTCTTGGGATTTTGAGCACGCATTCACATGCGCCTGGCATAAGCCATAGAGTCCAGGACTCGAACTGCAGCCGACTATGTGGGAGTCCAGTGATGTAAACATTATGCCATCTGCTGGTCCCAAATTTTATACAGTTTGAAGCATATAAAATGGAATTAAATTCACACAAGATAAAGTACTTGTTAAACTATGAATTCTAACTTGACAACTCTAATGGTACATCAAAGATTCTCACAGAATTTTAAGATGCAAAAGTATCCTAAAAATCACTTACTTAATCCATCTAATTTTTTTTTCACAACGTCCCCAATAATCAGTCAGCCAGATCTAGATGTCCTACCAATGTTGGATATATATTAATAAGCAGAAATGGGAATGTTGATATCTTTGAAGACTTGCTTTGAATATTAAAAATTTTAGTGTGTACCTTAAAATAAACATTTTGAAGATATGCCTATAGAAAAAAAAGCCATAGGAAAATACTATAAAGAAATTCATAGTTAAATCAATTATAGTTACCTTAATAATATTATTGTCCAATTAGTTTCTTTTAAAAAATTATTTATTTGGGACCAGCAGTTGGCATAATGGCTATGTTGCTGGACTCCCATGTAGTCAACCACAGTTCAAATCCCAGACCCAGTGGCTTAAACTCAAGCCAGGCACGTGTGCATGCATGCCCAAGATCCCAAGAGGAGAATGGAGGAGAAGGGATTGTGGTGTGGCCATCCCTCTTGGGGGGTGATTTCTCACTTTTCTGTTTCCCTGTCTCTCTCTGCCTTTCTGACGAGCGCATGCACCCTATAGCAAAAACCTCTCCCCAAAAAAATGAACTAAAAAAATTATTTATTTAATTTTATTTATTATTACTATTATTAT
Source organism: Tupaia belangeri chinensis (assembly GCF_000334495.1). Taxonomy (NCBI): domain Eukaryota; kingdom Metazoa; phylum Chordata; class Mammalia; order Scandentia; family Tupaiidae; genus Tupaia; species Tupaia belangeri. Next base: position 544,641 of record NW_006206682.1, read on the forward strand.
TATTTAGTTTGTTTTAGGGCATGTATGTTCACCAGCGAGAGAGAGAAAGTGAGAAAGCAAGCCACCAGGTCCGGGACTCAAATGACGATCAGCCATACAGGAGTCCAATGTCTTAACTACCATGCCACCTGCTGGCCCTGTCAAATTTGTTTCTTGGTTTTAATTTTTACTTGTAAAAACAGAAAATTGTCTAAATGAAGTCAGGAATCAGAGTTTCTTTTCTATTAGATCAATTGGTCATCCATGAAAAGTTTATATATAACTAGTGGCAAAAATTTACTGCTAAATTTGAACCAAAGTAAATGAATCAGATATCTAGCAGCTATAGCAATAGCAGATTTATCCGGCAATGTTGAGGGACAAGCTACATACATGAGTGAATTTTATGATTTTCTTCTGTTATAACCACTAGAAAGATACTTTATTTTATTTTGGAGAGGGTTTTTTTTGTGTGGTTTTTTTTTGTTGTTGTTGTTGTTTGTTTGTTTGCTTTTTGGCTGTAGGGCACATGCACTCACCAGAAAGACAGAGGGAGAGACAGAAAGCAAGAAATCACCCCCCAGGGGGGATGGCCACGCTGCAATCCCTTCTCCTCCATTCTCCTCTCGGGATCTTGGGCACACATGCACACGCACCCAGTGTGAGTTTAAGCCGCTGGGTCCGGGACTCTAACCACAGTTGGCTACATGGGAGTCCAGCGACATAGTCATTACGCTAAACTGCTGGTCCCTTTATTTTATAATCTGAAAAAAAAAAAGGAAAAGCTATTTGATGATGATGATGTGGATAGTAATGTCTTTGTCTTGACTGATAAGCATGGTAATCATGCTGGAAAAAGAAATGTTATACACTGTAAAGATATATGTGATTAAGTGTAATATAAAAAAATAAATTAAATTAAAAAGTAAAAATAAAGAATGAAACTGCTTCACTCCCACATAATAAAAAAGATGATATGCAATTAGATTGCTCCCGTCTAGGTCTTTTGCTATGACAGCCAAAAAAAATTATTTTAATCTTCAAAAAAATACTTTATTTTAAATAATTTCTTACTGAAATTTCTCTAAACCCTTATAAGATGTTGTAAAACTTCACATTATACAAATAGATGAACATAATTTAAGAGTTGATGATGATTTAAGATCTTTATAAAACACTTCCATATAAAGATGCTAATGAAGTGAATAAAAATGAGCTTCCTTGGGACAGCAGATGGCATAATGGTTACATCGCTGGACTCCCACATAGTCGACCATGGTTCAAGTCTCAGACATGGGAGCTTAAAATTCACACCAGCCATGTGTGCATACATGCCTAAAATCCTGAGAGGATGATGGAAGAGAAGGGACTGAGGCATGGCCATGCCCCCTGGGGAGTGATTTTTCGCTTTCTGTCTCTCTGTCTCTCCAGTAAGAACACAGTAACCTATAGCAAAAATCTCTCTTAAAAAAAAAAAAAAAAGCCCAGGGACAACCAGGGGGCAGGGTAGTTGAGGT